>NW_027468936.1:0-300000 GCF_051014615.1 Bombus vancouverensis nearcticus | reverse complement strand
ATCCAAAAAAGAATTAAGATCTTTTGAAGAACGTACAAGACGGAACACGAACAATAAAAAAGGGATGTTAAATACAAAAAATAGATTGAAATTTAGATTATGAAATATAAAAAAAATGATATTGCATAATTTACAATTATTTTCGATAGCTTACGTCAGTATGTTGGAGTGTAAACTATAAAATATTCAAAAACTGATACCATTTAGACATAATTTAGAAAAACAATAAATTGCGGAAACCGATAGTTAAAACTCGATACGATCGATACTCCAAAACTCTAATCCTAATAATTACTCAGCAATAATAACCGATAATTCATGTTGATTAATGTTTGAACTCCGTTTTTTTTCTGTATGTGTATACAAATTTTATACAGTTTGATAAAGCGAAATTAAATTATCATCTTTTTGTACTACTTCAAACATTGAGATTTGTCATCTTCAAGGTCGATCACACATAGTTTCAGATTGCGGAGTTGCAAGGGTAATTAATTTTGCAATCGGTTTTCCTTTGATATAGATGTGAATACAAATAGCCATTGATTGACAATATACCGAAGCAATTCTAGTTTAATTTGAAGTCATCGATCCTTTGATATTTTTGGAAGAATAGTAAAAGTACAGAGAAAACAAGAAAAAATGGCGTTAACTAAAAGATAGCTCCAATGTATCTCATAAATATTATCTATATATCATTTGTAAGATGTAAGTGACCAAGATATCGAATTATACAAAAATTGTATGTAATGATTAATACTTGAACGTTACTTACATTTATGTACATGAAAATTTGATCTTTTATTAACTAAGTTATTGATCGACAAAATGACTTCCTACATAATTCTCCGCCTGAACTGAAATGCATATCTTTTTTTACGCAAGCCTTATGTGTAGCTAGCAACGAGCAAACAGATTAATTACTTTACACACGGTCGTATCTTATTTGCTGTAGGCGAGTTCTCTCGTGTAATCAACGATGTACTCAACTTTAAAGCGATAACAGAAGAACATTATTGTATCGACAAAAATCATACTTTTTTCAAAGAAATATGTAACTCGTATTTTTTTTAAAGCAACCCTCATAACGTATTGAATAAAATAATCATACATTTTTTTTTGTTCAACATTTGTAAAATACGATATTATCAAGATCACCAAGGAGGTAATCTTCAATTCTTAATGAATATAATAAAAAACATAATTAATGATTGTTTGATGGCTTTATTATTATCTCTATAATACAAAAGCACAACATCGTGTCAACAGTTTATATAGTTCGTATGTTTCTGTAGGAATTGTTGGAATACAACGATATCAGTCGCATGCGGATAGAGTGTTTGATCGTACAGATTCTTCCATTCGTTGCCCAGCGCCATCCCCACTAGCGTACGTTCGTTAGATGTACCGCGGCGGCTGGCGCGTGCATGCTCTTCCGAGAACTCGGCGGAAGAAACATAAGGATATGGATGGAACATTGGGCACGTCGGTGTCGCGCCTTGACAGCGTAGCGCTTTGTATCGAGAAGCTGCTAGAAGGTTCCGTGGCACGTGACGTTACACAGACATCTACTCAGGTCACACTCATTATAGAGAGTGGGGGTTCAAAATCTTTACAAGCGCCACAGGTCACTAAGGCAGTCAGTCTGTGAATAACTAGCCAACTGTCTACATTCCAGAACGCACATTTATAACTCTCGAAATAATTGTTTAATAAATATCACATTATATTATTTCAACATAAACATTGTGTCTTCCACAGAATATTAATCCTAATTCCAAGATTAAATTCTAACAGGAATACACAAATAATAGTTCTCTATCACAACGTAATCTAAAGGGGAAACCCTAACTAAATGACAAAAATATCGGTAATAACTGGAACTAATGAATGTTAAAAGCAATCAGTATATTCCATACAAACTTCCATCAACACGATTCGTTCTTCATTCTCTCAACACACTAAGACCGCAATCTTTAAACGCTTATAAAACCATAAGCAATCGTGAAGTTTAAAATTCGCTAACTGGGCGTCTCTCAATCCAGTTTTTGATCTTGGGAAGGAGGAGGACCTTTTTCTCCAGCAGCTTCAGATTCTCGTAATTCTCGATCAGATCAGACTTGTACATAAAGTTCAAATAATCGAGCAGAGCAACGAATGTTAAATCAGCCCAAGAGAGAGTACCATCGTAGAAGTAGCCGTCATTTTCCTTCACTTGCTGGTCCAAACGTTCTAAAATGAACAGCAGCGTCTCTTCAGCAGCCTTGCGTTTTGCAGCTTTGACCTTCTCGTCCTCCTCATAGTGGAAGGCGGCAATTTCTGAAAATTTGTTTTCAGTTAAATACTATTCGCTAATGTTATACTAATTTGAATACAGTGTTGTGCGAAATTTAAATGATACTGAAGATAGAATTACAATCCTTTTTAATCCTTTGTCTTGTATTGTTGACATACGTGTATCGTTCGATTAAATCAAATATTAAATCGGATTTCAACTAATAAATACCTGAACAGATATGTACTATCTGTTATCAAGATTCTCATAAGATTTATGCAAAACAGCACTGGATACTCACTATGACGAATATCATGAATAGTATCAACAGTGGCATCAATATGAAGATTTGCCCAGTCAGTCTTTCCAGCTAAGTCATATTGTTTGGCTAAGTAACGGCAAATAGCTGTAGACTGAGCAACCTTCCTTCTATCAGCTACGAGCATAGGAAGCTGGCCATAAGGAGTCACTAAAAACATACAACTAATAGAATCAAAGATTCTATCGAACAAACAGATTATGATGCTTCTTAAATATCTAGCTTCCTGTTATCTGTTTTGGAAAGATATAATTTAATTTATTGATAATTTATCAGCAAACAAAGGGCATTGTCTCCTTAACAATACCTATTGTTCTCCCACATATCTTATAGAGCAATGGAGAGTAAACAATAATCTTTGTTATACTCTGCATAATTGTGTTCTACTTTATTTAGCTACTTTAGTTAAATTAGGAAAGATGAGATTTAAGAAACAGAATTTCTTTAAATTTTAAGCTTACAGGGCTTTATTTCTGGCCAGACGTCCTTTTTGATACGTTCATCTTCAAATGGAATACTAGCATAGCTGAAGAAGAACGGATTGGTTCTGCCAATGCCGTAACTGGGAAGTAAGTCAATTTATAGAGCGGCATCTTCCTGGAAGTATAATATATACAAAGTAAAAACAAAGAATCATTGATGACAAGAATTATATTATTACAAATTATGAAGTACAAGACAATTTAAGTAAAAAGCATCAACTACTAACTACTCGCATAGCTATTTGTATCTTTATATTTTAATATAGCTTAGATATAAAAAGAATATTATTTTTGGATGTAATAATGTATAAACTTGCGCCAAATATTATAACAAAATATTGCACTTTCTATTTAAGTAGGATAGACATATTACCGGCATTTATCTTTTTTCTATAGCAATGAAATTGTTTATAAAAAAGTTTATAAGAAAACCATCAATTAATGCAAACAACGCATTTCAAAATATTAATTACATTCGCACAATTCGTTATCTCTAGTATTAATTTAACCATATGGTTCTATACACCCAAGACCCTCTAACAGTAATTTAGTACCATTACTAGTCGTATGTACAATGTATGTTTGTATACAACTTTCGTAACTACAAAACATTCAGCATGATTATATATTCTTCCAAACTTAAGAAACATTTTCTAATTGCATACTTAAATTTATCGATCAATTATGAACATATGATAACATTTATTTCTTTCAACTACTAATTTTCAAATCCTCTGCTGTTCCGTTAATTGAACGACGCGCCGACTTTTCGTACAAGTATCTTGTATCTTATCTGTATTATTTAGTTATCAATAAAGAAGAAACATTTTCTAATTGTATACTTAAATTTATCGATAAATTATGAACATGTAATAACATTTATTTCTTTCAACTACTAATTTTTAAATCATCTGCTGTTCGGTTAATTGAAGGATGTCGGCTTTCTGTAGAAGTATTTCATATTTATTATTTAATTATGAATAAGGAAAAAACATACAAAATATAGTTTTTAAACGGTTTATTATTTATAAAGAGAAACTTTGATTTAGGATATATATACTATATATATACTATTTACTTACAATTTTTTTTTTTAAGATTTCAAAGTCGAAACAAGCACAGGAAATTTCCAAGCCGGTTAACAGAAACTTGAATGAGACAAAAATAACCTTTAGATCTCTATATGTTCTTCTTCCCCTCTGTTGCTTCCATGTAACTCTTATCCTATTGGTGGAGCTGTGCTGATATGTGAAATTATGACTACATAAAAACATCCGGAAAGACTGATTGAATGATTTTATAGTTTAAGGTTAATAAATTTCCATAAATTAAAGTTGAAAACTTATGAGAACATGTTTTCTGTAACAAAACTTAGTAAAAACAAACTAGTAAGGTTTATAGATTCTTTAATGATTATGTATGTATTCATAAACTAGTTCGATAAACATCGTTCGATAAAACGTCGAACAACACACAACATTGAAGCGCGAAATTTCAAATTCAAGGAAAGATAAATAACAAATATTGCGAACAAATGATATTAAATTTACAATAATCTCATGTAAGAAAAAATAAAAGGGATAAAAGTAGTACAGAAGATAGAAAAATCTATAAAACTGGTGGCTGGGAAATAGAAAATATATAAATTTATGTTATTAGAGTTTAGTACTTCTGTCGATCAATGTGTTACGACCGTTCGCGGAGAGACGCAGTCGCAGTAGTGAGAGGCGTAAATTCTCGCTACGATTCGGTGAATCGACGCCGCGAAGTAGTCGTTCCCCTGTTTCGGTTAAGATAAGAGGTGGTTAAATGAATATGACACAGTATAGTAAGTTATATTTCACCGTTTATTCCAACAACTTATAACGAAGGCAGTTACGCTGGTGCGTATGTACGAGATTTTTTTTTTTATTTATTTGTTGAAATTACAATCAATTCTCGCGTTGAGAATATGTACGAGATGAATGAGTGACTGATCTGTGGGTGTGTCCTACCCGGTGGAAGGATATTGACCGTTCGAAGGATGTGAAATCAGAACTGTCTTGGGAGACGATGCTGTCTCGGAGGAAAGCTAAGGATGGGTGTGTCTAGCGCACGGGACCATCGGATTTGTTGGTGACGATTTTAGTTAGGAGAGTGAAGGAAGTGGCTTCGTTGTTAGTTGGTTAACGAAGGGTCTTAACCACCCTCGAGAGAAAGTGGTTAGTGGGAGGAAAGTTGCAGCATACGTGAGAAAAACTAACTTTCCCTTGTCCAGTCGGGGTAGACAATAGTCTTTAGAAATTCTTCGGAAACAGACGTTTGTTTGGTTTGAAGGACCTTTTCTAGGAAATCTATGAAATTTATGGAAGGTACTTGAAACTATAGAGGATACGCTGCGAGTATTCGGTGACATCTGGTTGCCATATTGATCGCGGTGCGACGTAACAAAATGGAATAGAAAGATTATACCACAGACGAAATTATACTTTATACTTTATTATACTTTATACTTTATTATACTTTATACTTTATTATTACATTTTAACGTTTTAAACGTTTTAACGTTTAACATTCTAACATTCAGTTAGAACTTTGTATTGATTAGAGATATTGTAACGACCAGAAATATCGATACATATATCAATACTTTTACCTCGAAATTCGTAGATTCGTACTCTTCATTGTCCATACAAATTGTGTCATATATGTCCAAACCAAATTTAATTTACGTGCATTAACGTTTTCAAATCCATTTTTTATTTTCAAAGAACATCATATTTGTACTCGGTATTGCCAGTAAGTATCATGAAGAGACGAAACGAGTATCTCGAGTTAAGTATTGTTTAAAATAGTATATAGACATCTAGATATAACATTCAATGATTTTTCCCTCACTTATTGTAAATTATTGATATTGTAAAATTATAATTGTAAAATTATATAGTAAATGATATTGTAAAATTAAATAGTAAATTCACACGATGTTCAAATAATTCGAAATAACGATAGACCAAAAGCTGTTTAAACGAGACACAAGAATTAATCGTGCATTTTATTAAAAAGTTAAGTACGAATAAAAGAAAGAAAATTTTCGAACTTTTTTCGAAAGAACATACATTTATTATACAACATACATACATTTATTATATATTGTGTTCTTTCAAACACAATAATACCTTCCATAAAGGAGCACAGCTCAGATGAGACTTTTTATAGTTAAACTTTTAACGTACTCATAGAAACGAAATTTTTTTTTTTAAATAGAACTGTTACATTTTACGACACGTATAACATCGAACATTTACCAACATAGCGATGCCAGCGTACATATATATATATACTGGTGTACTGATCATCTTTTTTCCACACGTTTTTAGCTTTTTAACTGTTGGTGAATGGGCGCCTAATCAGCCAATCAGAAATGGCCGGTATACTATGAATCCTTCTCTTCAATGCTCGAAGATATTTATCTAAAGCTGATGCCCCAAACATATACTCGTAATTTTCAAGGGCCGCTGTAAATACGAAGTCCTCCCATGTCGTCTGAAAAAAGGTTTGTATACATTTATTTTGTACCTCCTCTATTAAACAATTTTTTTAATTTACCTTGAAAAATGTGAAAAATCGAACTCTTAACTAAAGATCACTAGCTTTTTAGGAAGAATTTGGATTTTTATTTTATTGTCAGAATTTAATGGATAATTTTAGAAACTTCAACCTTTGGAGGTATTTGTTAATTAAAAATGACAAAACTGGTATTATGTAAAAAAGAGTAATGTGTATCCTGAATCAATGTCGAATGGAAATTAGACAGTTCTATAAAAATAATCCTTCTCACGATTCCACAACTTCATAGCTTAATTAAATACAATTCTTCGGCGATATAATTACAAATACATTTACAGGAATTGTGTAATATGATAAATATCTCGTTAAAGAAATTGAAATCGTAAACTCTAGATTCTAGTATTCTTTCACTTTCATGTTTCCTATGAGCCCTTCAATCGCTAAATATTTTGCAATGAAACACGTATTATTAAACAACATAATCATACTAAATTAATTTAATGTGACTATTTATTATTATTATATAATAACACAGTGATGAAAGAAATAAACTGGTCAAGTAATCTAAGGAACGATAATACGTATCTATGTCAGTGACAGTGAGAAAAATTCAGATATCTGTACTTAAGTGATTACACTTGTAAGTATCATTATATATTATATAAATATGATATTTCGAATGGTATCATTTATCACTCATTAAACAAGAGTGTCATATCCAGAGAAATGATTTTACATATCTTAATCTTTGCTTTGATTACGATAGTAATAATTTCTATCAAACTTGATGAGGAAGATACATGAATAATTATCTAAAAGCTGAAAATCTTGGCAAATTCATTTGTACATAAACTAACAGGAGTGAATTTTAAAGATGCACTCTGCTCTCAACAATTAAAGCTGTCTTGTCGCAACAAAGTTTCAATAATTTTTTATGAACAACATGGCTCAATTTGCACAAAGACTAAAAATTTTAACATTAAATTTGGATAAAAAATCTTACGGTAGAAGGAATGATATATCCTTTATTTTTGCCAATAATCTGGTTGAATTTAGTCAAGTAAAATGGTATTGTTTCGTTCAAAAGTTGATTCTTCCTCGCTTCCTTCTTTTCAGGATTCTCCTCCATGCGATAGTAGCAGATTTCTGAAACGTATATGAAACCAACCGTTACGTTCATTTGTGTTTTTCCCCCCAAACGAAGAGAAAATAAGTTGTGAAAGAAGGAGTAGCCTCTCATAGTTCCTACAATTTCTTCATTCTCTTTGCTTTCTTCAATATTGCCTCAACAAGTTCCTGTGGTTCACGATACTTGAAATATATACAATGTTACCAGCGTGGAAATTGTCTTGGAAACTTGGAGAATCTTTCAAGAGGAACAACATTGCTAACTGAGATTCGAGAAAGGAAAGGTAAGTAAATCCTTGCTTCTACTTAGAGCTTTTTTATTTACTTCTGACGAGTAAAGTACTGTTATTAAAATTTGATTAAAAGTACCAAGAATGTCGAGATATAAACAACCATTTGTGGAAAGGTCAGGAGAAGCAGAATTATCGAATAAACGTTGTATAACTCTTAGTGATTAAGTAAGAGAAGAGAAACGAGAAAAAAGTCTTTTATCTAGGTCTTAATAAAGTATACTATATTTATCTCCATATCAAGAATAACAACAAGATATAAACAGTCTTCTAGAAATTGAGTAAATATTACATAATTACATCTTGAGCAATATTTTGCGTCTTAGCTTTTGCTTAATCATTACGATAATCTTAAATATCTGTAAATTCTTCACAGACTCTTTGCATCTTCTATACAGGTATCTCATGATCATGTGATAACACACAGGAAGAAAAAATAGAGGAAAAAACAGCGTAAAAAAAAGTTGCGTAGGAGTATCGTCGCACTACATCATTCGACAATTGATGCACGTCATGGCGATCGTCACGGTTTAAAGCAGGCCATCAAAAACACGTTTGTTATCGTACGGAAAAATCTGCGACGTTCCACCTGTTCAGGTGCATCGAATTGTGAATCATCGGCGGTACGAAGCAAGGCGAGGGGCGTAAATAGAGAAAGAAGAGAAGAGAAGGATTCGCATAAATGATAAAATATAATCGTTCGTTCCTCGTCGATGGCGGATGGATGGCTTTAATCGTGGACGATATCGATACGATTATATTTTATACATTTGAAACAAATATAAAAGACGAGCAAAAACCAGAGATACGATCGTTATGATATTATTCAATCGGTAGCCTATTTACCTCGTTTTTTGTTCACCTTCTCTGTCTAGTAATAATTTTTCGATTCGACTGGCGTGACGTTACGTTGGCGGTGTAAAAACACGATTTTAAACACCTGCGGATAGTTGCATGAGTTTCGAGCGATTCCATTCCCTTCGATTTATATTTATGCGATCAACGCGCGGATCGTTAACGCATTATGCAGACAGCAGATGTTACGTAATCACACATATCGTAATTGGAAATTAGTAACGTTATCGCGTACCAGGATCTTCCTGTCTTTGATCATTGAGTAACACTTTGTTGTCCTCGCTCCTTCCGCGGATAACCAGCGTTTATCATATAGAGACAGGGATTTGCAAAGAATAAAAGTTGTAGAACGTTGAAAGGCGTTGAGAGAAACGTGATGTTATCCCGTTATTCGTTAACGCAACGCAGTTAAAAAAAATCCCGTAGGAAGATTACGATAATAGATAACCTGAGTCGAGTGTTTGTCGGGGGATCTAAAAGATTCTTTCGAGTTGAGCGTCTGAGATTGCAGAGAAGAAAATTTGGAAGCCATCGAATTCGTGATGTCGATAGAAATCTTCAGTTGGAATCGTTGTATCATAACGTAGTCTGCTTATTGTCGATAAGACTTTACTAAACTAAAAGTGACTACTAAAAGTTTCTATCCTCTAAATTCTATCTACGATTCTATAATCTAAAAACTGACTTTTGCAAACAAACTGTAACATTCGCTTAACGGAAAGACATACGTATCTTGTTTGTACTCGTCTTTTCACAATGAATTCTTGAACGTCTGTCTCTGTGGTGAGACAAATGCAAAGTCATCTCATCAGTTACTCACCTTGCTTCAAATCTCCAAGAGTATCGACGAGCTCGTCGCATATCATCGCATCCCATTCGTCCTTTCCCATTAGATCGTACTTCCTCGCCAAGTATCGCGCCACAGCGTTACTCTGCGCTACCGGTTTCCCGTCTATCTCCAGCACAGGCAGCTTTTTATAAGGCATTGCTAAGAACAAACATGGCTCATATGAACACTGTGTAGAGGGAAACGATCGATAGGAAATCACAACAGAGCTTCCGAGGCCGTTGCGTTCTTGTGAATAGATGAATCGAAATCATTTCGGTTTTAATCAACATGGCCTAGTAAAGAAATACAGAAATGTCTTCTTTCTCCTTTTTTTCTTTTCTTACGATTACGATGGACATGGTATCGCGTGTTTTTGATTCTTGGGAAGAACCTAAAGTTTTTAAAATCAAGGATAAAAGATAATACCAGACACGGAAAAAATATTAGAAAATGTACACGGTTCTTGTAATGAAAATTGAAATGCAAGGAATATAAATCGAATGTCTTTTGCGAACGTAATTTTGTGTTTTACACCGACAGGATTGATTTACAGACTTACGTTGATTTTTTGTTTCTCTATCTGCAAGCGACATATAAGATTATATCGAAGACTATGCTGCGTAAAACTTTTATTATACTATTTACGATAGAAATGTCGCAACGGAAGATCGAATTTTATGTCTGCTTTGTTCTTTCGACTTTTTAGCTATGTTCTTGTTCATTTCCGAACTGATTTCAATTTTTTATCCTTTTTTTCCGACAAGTCCTAAAAAGTTTTTAAATTAACGAGAAACGTAGAAGTATTTTTGTATTCCTATTTTAAGTCACCTATTTACGGTTTTCTCAAAATATTCGAAATGCTTCGATTCATTGAAAACAATAAAGATTGCAACACAAAAATTCGAGAATCGTAAGTGAATTAAGTTGGTATTCGATAAACACGATATTACGGAAGCAAAACTTAATGAAAAGTTCGACTTTATTCCGTATGAAATTTTACTTTAAGTAAGTTTAGCCTGCACGTGAAACGAAAGTTTTATATACAGAAAAGTTTGAGTAAATGGTAGATATCTGAGAGTTGAACGATGAAAGTAAAAATTGATTCTTCACGCTTACAATCCTTGTATTCAGGCCAGAGTTCTTCGGGGATCCTCTCGTCGGTATACTCGATGCCAGTATATGCAAATATGTACCGTATATGTTCGGCACGACCACGGGCATTGAAGTAGATTAGTTTGTAGGTATGTTCGTCGCTCATTTTTCTTGCTCTGTCAACTTATCGAGAAAAATGTTACAATTAACTCGTGTAATTAACAGACTGTGTGCGTGTTTGTGTGTATAGAGAACAATTTATTTATAGATGGAATAATTCGTATAATTCGCAAAATAAATCAATTAGAAGGCTGGAATATGTGTTTTTGAAACAATTAATTATGTCGAAAAATATTTCAAACGAGATATAATTATGAAAAAAATAATAATTAAATGTATGTAAATGTATGTAATAATAGTTAAATGTATGTAAATGTAATAATTAAATGTAATTAGTTGTGAAAAAAATAATAATAAAAAATAAATAAATGTAAAAAAAGAATTAAATGTAATTAGTTTCTTTTTACGCACGCGATATTATTGGCGATATATGAAGGTCAACTTTATTTTTTTAAATAGATATATTTATACATATATTTATAGATATAAATACATATATTATATAGATATAATAGTATATATAATATATATAATAATATATATGTCGAGTCTGAATATCCGAGTCCGAGCTCGAGGCGCCCTCCCGGGGAGGGCTCGCGGGAGGTAGCGGTTCTGCGTTGCAGTTCTCCATCGTCCGGTCGCGCGTGGGGTACCTTTATTGTCGATAGTTACACTAGTGACGAGGGCCTCAGGCTTGATAACGAAGCCGCGGCCAACGGGAGGACTATCATATAAAAAGCAACAGGATACACGAAATAATATAATTCTGACTAGGACAACATAAACGCAAGAAGTGCTGATATTGAAAAAAATATTTAATTTTGTATATAAATATTTTCATATTTAGAAAAGTTTCCGGAAGCAGGAAGATTTACAAACAAATAATATCATAAACCGAATGTTTCATGATCCTTTTCTAATTAGAGTGTGTGACAGCATGTGAGAACGTTTCTTAAAAATATGACTTATTGCAATTACTTAATCGCAATTATAAACGATTAAGACCTTCTCGCAACGAGGCAATCTATCCAAAGTATAAAACTCGTTATACTTGATGAGAAAACAAATCTCTACTTAGGTTTCATTTCGTTTCATCGCGTTCATAAAAAGTGAATTTGTATGAACACATCGTGCAATTTAGTAATTAGGACCGTTGATCTCGCTGCAACATAGATGGATAGAAAAAAGCCATTTAAAATGATACAACGTCGGGAAGACAATTATGAAAATTATAAATGGAACACAAGATAAAATTGTTTAAGATTAATTCTTCTTTTTTTTTTTTTTTTTAATCGCGAGTGTTTGCAAACGAAGTTTCAATCTGTTTACAATGATAGCAATGAGAGGAGGATGTCTATGAAAGTTATAAATGCGATATTGAATAACATTTCTGCGAGTGGGTTTGTTTTTCGTTACAAATGTTTTTTAAACGAATCTGCAATCTGTTGGAAACAACGGAACAGTAACGGGACGACTGATAGGGAAATAAAAAAGATCGCGTTTTATTTGAACAGACAAATCTTTGAAATCTATTCGAAAGTCTATTTGAAATGGTACGAGCTCGAAAAGAACGGTACTATAGAAGAAGGATTAATTAAAATTCTTATTAATCTGTACGCTTTGTATATTAAATACCTTGATCGATGCCAAGATAACAAATTATTATACGAAACAGTGAAGTATCCACGTCTGACATTAATATTGAGTATTACCAATACTGTAATTTAATTTTTAACCGATCCTGAAAATTCCTTAGAACGTAAAAAGTATAAAATGTTACTGTGCATTTCAAGATTAAATGCACTGTAATTTAGAAACAGTTATGAAGCGGAAACAAATAATTTATTCAGAATAAGAATTCTACGTAATCATGTTAAAAAAAAAAAACGTACTTATAACGCGTTTAAACTCCAAATATGTAAAGACAGTAAGGGGAAAAAATTAAACGAAGAATCGTATTTTTTGTAAATTCACACAAGATTTTATCCAAAAAAAATTGGCCTGTACCAATATTTTTATTTGTCGTTACAAGTTACGAGGGTATTAAAAAATTGGCCACGAATGTACCAGAGATAAGAATTTATCAGACTTGCTCTCGTAAATTTCAAGACGTTGCATCGGATATTCTTGAAAATCTTTGGACAATGGCCTCGATATTTCGCAGCTTCTATCCTCGAAGCGGTAGAACTCGGCGTTAAAAGCGACAGAACTGGAGAAACCCGGTGACCGCGAGCCTTTCACGCTCTCGACAGATTTCTCATCCCTCGTAATCCTCCCGGTGTCACCCAATTTCCACCCTCGTATTGCGATTTGTTGCTTCCAACGAGGCGACACCTTGTCTTGTGATTTCCTTTTTCGTCGCGTGAAACACGACCGAACACTTGTTCAAACACACAATTCATATTTATCTAACTCTACAAAACGCCGTGTCATTGAAACAGTAGCATTCTTTGGCTTTTATGCAAATTCCAATAAATTATGATAATGTTCGTGGAGACATTATTGCTACCTATTTTATCTGTCGTGATCCAAATTGATTTGTGGCTACGTATGTATATATATATATATACATACTATATACATACATATATATACATACTATATACATACTATATACATACTATATATATACATATATATATATATATATATATATATATATGTATTTTCTTTTGTTCTTTCTTTTTAATTTATGTGATCTGAGAATTACATTTCTGAGAGTTCGGTGAAATTCGATGCTTTATTTTTATCAGTAGAATCTTCCTTGTCATTGTCAGAGCGCAGACGTTTACGCGTTTACGGAAAGTTTAAGGATACAAAAATACAGAAAAATGTAGAAGATATGCAAGAATATGTAAAATATCGAAAGTACAGTACTTCTAATAATACTTAGTAGCATGCTTACAAACAAATTTCTTTTGTATTTCTTGAAATTGCGTAAAGATTCGCGGTAATTATCGGATTTTTGTCCTCTTTTATCTGCTTTTTTTATTCGCAACTTATATGAGATATGAATTAATATTCAACGACGTGCGCTCTGTGCTACGAAATGAATTATCTCGCGTTAAGACTGCGGCAATTCTTACGTTTGATATTTCATTTAACGAACAGCCGCGCGTTCCTGAGTTTAAAAACCGCCACTCTGAACTTACGCTGAGAATAATATCAGGAAAAGCGAACGAGAGATGATTAGAAAGAAAATGCGAGGAGCAGTAAGGGGGATATTACTAGACTGCGCTTTTTTGTGCAAGTATAGCAGGATGTTTGGGAGTGTAAAATTTTAACGAATGCGTATAATATGAAGAAATATATGAAATATCCAAGGTATAGTTTTATTAAACTTACTTTTTATGATGCTTCGTAGGTAAAACAATTTTCTTTCCAGATTCCACTTTCTCAATTATATTTTCAAAAATGCTCGATAAGGAGTACAATTTTCTACCCAGGTTGTACCTTTCTAATTATATCTTCCAAAATTCTTGATAGGTGAAACAATATTCCACCGACGATTTACTTTTTTAATTGTATCCCCCAAAATACGGACCTGCTTAACGTTTAGATATTATTATTTTTTTCGTTGTTACTTGATACGGCTAGCAATTAAATAGTGAGAATAAGAAGAATTGGAAGTGCCATTTTCGAAAAAGAATTTTGTTTTTGCTTGAAGAGGTTGTTTGTATGAAGGTTAATATCACTAAATATGAAGGGAAGTGTAATCATAATAATTCGTACAGTTTTTAACGTTTCATACGTGATATAGGTTGTGTATGATGTATGTTATACGATTAGTTCCCTAAATTAAACTGTGTGCACCATGTGCCAGCAAACTCCCTCCATCGTGCTTGAACATGTGCGTAGATAAATCTGCCTCAATTATCCCATCAGATAAGAAAATCTCTACTGACCTTCTTAAGCAAACTACATAATGGACTTACATATCTTCTCTTAAGATATAAAGAAGATATTTTTTTTATCGTTAATTAACAGATCTTTGAAACGATAGAATAGAGATATCGTAAAATTATATAAAGTACTATAATATGCGTAATAAATAAGTATCGTTATATTTTTCTAATAAATAACATTCCCATAAACAAACAATTTCTCATAAACAGTCGTTTCCCAGAAAACTTTAGTTTCGATACTGGCAACTTTATCTACTTCCGCTCTTCAATTATGAAGGATTAATCTTTACGAAACTTTTGGAACGGCTGATGATTTCTCACGATGAAACGCGACGAATTCGACACAAACTACGCGGAAATAAAGACAGCTGCGATGGAGGATCGCGGGATTGATATTAATTAATTAATCTGTGGCAACCATTATATCGATTCGTTACGTTATTGCGACAGGCCACGCAACATTTTATTGCTTCTGTTTCTACAATTTAATTACAAAGTATTCAATTTCCCGTTATAAACAAGGAAGGGACTGCAAGTTTGTACAGCTTTTATCAAGATTACGTGCCATTGAACATATCGATTGATTGACTTCTCATGTTTCGTATTAATCGACATCCGATATAGCTGTGGGACCTGGAATATTGAAATATTGGGAAGTCAGTTATATTCAGGTGTTCTATAGATTTGACGTATAAGCCTTGTAACATGTACTTCTTCATCAGACGTTTACGAGATACTGAACGATGGCTACGCTTGTAGTATCCAAAAATTTTACGTCGATTTATAATCGAAGATTCGATCAAACTATAGATAGATTTGAATATTCTAAGAATTGAATTTAATATTAAGAATTTTAGTTGTATAGATCATCGACGAAAGTCTGTTACACGGACCCTTTCAACAGTTCTATACACACTTCTATTATATATTTTATTTTTTAAAAATAACGCTTTGGCATGATCAAGGATCGGAAGTATAAAAAATAATTGTGACAATTCGAGCAGTGAAAGCCTCTAGAGTAACATTATATTGGTCTCTATAGCGACATTGTGGTACCGTGTCATTTTCAAAGTTCTCAGAATTGGTACTGTATCCGATTTCAATGTTTAATATTCTTCCCGGTTCCTGGAAGAATTTCTTCAAAACTACGTTAACCCATGAAGAATCAACCAACAGTTTCTCATAATGCCGTTTTATCCACATCCTTTGAAACTCATGAAATTGTAGAATCCAGATAGAAAAAGTAGAGACGAGGTAAACGCGAAGCTCATCCTTGGAATTGCTTGTCGTGGTGATAATGTTAACAAATAGAATTCGATAACGCAAATTCATTGGGGAAAAGGTGACAGATGAAATTCGCTAACGCAACGTTGCCCGTTAATGGGCTAAGAATTACGCTCCATGGGATCGCTCACTGCATTCTTCGAAACGACCCTCGTAATCCATAGGCTCGTAAACGGCTCCCGTAACCGTAACGAATTTCAATCTTGTTCACGGATCTCTGACCGCTCGTTTCGAGGGTAACGAGGGGGTTGCGTGTTCACGTGCGTGCAACAGAAGGTGTTATCGTGATTGTAAGGCGTGCTGGAGCAGATAAGTCCAATATGCTCGCGGAAATCGTCGAGATTCATTGCCCAAAGCTGGCTGATAGTCGAAATTAACTTCGCCTCGTCCGATTTCCGCGTTCACATCGCTTTCACGATGGTTAGGCGCTTCTTCGTTCGTTTCTAACGCTGAGTTTTCCCGTGTCGCAGTCAACCCATATTTGGATGTGTGTACACGTTGCACAGAAAATGTGGTCGGGGGTTGAAACGCGGACAGAATGGAAAACGGACTATGGGAAACGCCGAGAAAGAGGCGTCGATGAGTTGAAGACACGTCGATGCTGAAGTACACGTGTATCTCGCATCTTATAGCGAAGGAAGGATACGTGTGAAATTTTAGAAAATATTGGCTGGAAAATGTTCTAACGGACATTGAAGAAACGAATTTAAATTGTAAAAAGAAAAAGATGGTAGCCTAAAGACGTTCCGCTTTCTGTCCCATTACGGAAAACTGCAAAAGCTATGTATCTTGAGAACAGATAAAGTTAAGAAATGAAAAGGAAAAATTCGATTTACTATGTATTTTCGCTATATTTTATATTTACTGTATATTATCGGAATAGCCATCCCTGATTCAGAAAATCAATTACATATATCCCTTGGCGAGAGGGAGTGAGAATTAATCCGATTAATTGTAATGGTGGATCAGCTGGATCCTCATATTCTGAACGTCCAGAGACTCGCTAACTACGAAGCAACTGGTCTGTTTGTGACGCCTATCAATTGTTTGCTAGAGATTAATCTGCTGGTAAGCAGCGTCAAAATGCGACGATAACTAAACCGTCCGAAGATCGAATTATAGCAAATGAAACGCGTCTTTGCGCTAGTCTGACCGATTAACAGGGCCTATGGGGGTGGCTTTCAAATTTGCAAGCAAGGAATTACCGTGTAACGAGCAACTCGTATCGATTATTCAATGGGTTCATATGGAGGCGAATAGAAACTCGAACTCGAAACGTTTTCGACTCGACGCTGAGTATCGCGTTCATCCTTTAAATGCTACTTCAACATGGGCAAACGTTCATTTTGGTAATGTCGAGATTTCTCATTGAATAATCTTCCGTTCGTCGATTTTACACGCTTAACCGACTAGATAAATTCGATGATTTTAAGCAACGTAATTAATGTAATTGATTAATTTTTCTTAAAGTGTGAACTATGGATGAAAGATTAGAAACCGTGACATTACAGAGTACAAAGTTAGAAATACAGGGGAACTTTATATTTTTCTTCACTGCTGATTAATTTCTTGCTGAACGTGCAACGACTCGGGAAAACTGCCGTTGCCTGTTGCAAACTGATCGTAACGTACATAGATCAAGGAACATCACAAATTTCACTTGACTACTTACGTTCGTACAACGAAGAATCCACATAATACAGTACGGCTAATATATCACTATAGAAATCGGATGGTTATACATACGCAACAATTTGGAAGAGGATATTTGCTTTCGGGTTGGGAATATCAGGGAATAGAATTGTTATTATGCGAATGACTGACGTTGATTCAATGTAATTAGTTAGGAGTAGAATTACAGTAGAAAAGGCATCAATACGATGGAATTGCACAGTTATTGTAAAAAAACAAACGATACTACATAATATATTTAGGTATACAGAAACAGTGACACTTCTGTATTGTCAATTATGATATAATTAAATGAGATAATACGAATAATTGTAAATGCTATTAAATTGTTAAATTTTAATAATTTCCAATTCATCTTCGTATCAAAGCAAATACGAACAATTTACAACGTTGCTAGTTATGACAATAAATTTCTATTTCTCGTGTCAGTAATTTCAAATGTCGTTGGTTGCAATCAAAAATCTGTCGGCGGAAAATTTTCACCCAAGCTTCGACAAATAAATGAAACATCGTATTATTCTCGGTCAATATCGAGTCACTTTCGAGATTACACGAATAAAATTTAAAAAACTTTTTTGATGAATTGCTCGTCGAGGCATCGTTCTGATGTCGATATCGCATTAAGCAACTCGAGGATCGAAGTCTTGGTAACGAGATTGTCGCGTCAAAGACGAAGCGAGGCCTATTACCCAGGCGATGATGGAAGCTATGCAACTATAAAGAATACTAGCGTCTTTTTCTACGATTTTACACGACTCGATGCCAGTCGAAGCTCTTGGAAAGTATTGCAACAAAAAGTCAATATATAAAACAAAAAATAGGAGGTTTTTCCTTAAAGCAATTTAATCACTGTCCACGCAACTTTTATTGTTCTCATCTAGAACCGAGCAAGAAAAATAACTATTTTATTTTTATACCTTCTCTATATTGGGATTGTAAAATTTTGTCTGTTTGAAATGCATTGGAAAATTTCGTCGAATTATAAAGTTACACCGTTGGTTGTCACCATAGAATCGATTTTAGAATGGATTTTAAAATAACGTAAGAACGATTTTAATGAAATTTTGAGAGTACATATGTACGTACATAGTGAAGCGAATGTAGTTCACACGCATTGCTACTAGGAATATTTGTGACCTACATAGGTTTCAGGGAAAATAAATGTCTGTTGCAAATAACACTAATTACAAATTCTATTTTTTCAAGCTTCGTGAAAACTCACATGAGAAATTAACCTGTCGAGATTCAGCATTTTTATATAATACTATCTTGACAAGTACATTTTACAAACAAACGAATATTACTAATTCGATACGAATAATTAATTAGTTTTTCAAGTTTTCTAAGATAAATAATAGAATCAGACATTATTCCAATTTCCACGAAGATCCATTGAAATATAATATCAGAAAATGATCCATTAACAATTTCAATTTTATTCGACGCTACTATAACCCTTCGCAATCGAGGGCTCCGCTAATAATATCAAATAAATTAAATAATTAATAAATTAAAAATTTAATAAATCAATAAATTAAAAATTTGTCCTTAACCTGTCAAATCATAATTATCTCACGTATTCTTGCAACGAACAGGTAAGATACAATCAGAAAAATAAACCGACGTATTGACCGAAGATATATTACACTACCAAGCAAAATCGTATCGCACTGCGCGATGATAGTGAGTGAGTGAGTAGGTGATGAGTGATGCGGCTATGACTCTTCATTCTACGCATATATTTAACCAATTATACGAAAACACGTTCTTTCTACTGAAATTACTTGGAGTATCTGGTAATATGAATAAATAAAACCTTCGAATGCAAAGTATTAATATTATTAACGAAAATTAGAAATATAATTTATCAAACGGGATACGTGTATATAGTAAACCAAAGAATACAATGAATTATGCAATAACGATAGAAAAATTAACAGATCGATATTTTTCAACCTTCGAATTAGCTGTTATAACTAAAATATTTTCCATCGTTACAATGCATCCTGTCCCCAATTACATCGTTAATTTCGTTTCCGAGGTTCCGCTACAATACTTCGCAACGAGCAATTCAATAATTGAGACAACGACTCGCGTGATGCGCAGCAGTACGCTGGCCGTGAATCAATTGCATCGGATTACCTCGATTAATACGATTTTCTAGGACTACGCTGTAATGTCGAGTTAATTAATACGATAAAGTGCAATCGCGATCCAATGGAAACGCCTTCATTCTTACTTTTTCGCGCGATTTCACATCGGAGTCTAAGGAAAACGAGCTACATCTTGCGGCATCTTGCGGAAAAACTGAAATTCATAGGACACAGGAAACCTGGTAAACAATAAATACGGCATGGTTCCACGATATGGACGCAAAATCAATGCTAATTCGATTGGCGGCTGGACAGGTCGAAGCATAGAGCTCAAAGTGTTTCCTCAAAGTGTTTCCGTTCCCTCATCCTCCCTTCAATAAATCTTGTTTCTCTCTCTCTCTCTCTCTCCCCCTCTCTGTCTCTTTCTCTTTCTCCTCCGAAAACTTGATCATCCGATTTGTGTAACGGAGTTTATTTTGTCTTTCTGTTAATAATCTGTTAATACCAATAAGTTGCCTAATCGCGACACTTCTCGAGAAAATTTCTTTTAATCGCAAGGCCGCATAATTTTGACGAAATCCATGTGAAAAGAGTGTCCGGAATTAGGATGAAAAATATGTTTATATTTCATACGTGTATATGTTTCAAAATAGTTGCAATATAGAAATACCTTGTTTGTAAAGAAGGTTAACTCTATTGAGATTAATCGTTTGGTTTCTGAAGAGTTCAATGTGAATAAGGTTTTACGGTAAATTGAAAGATGTAAAAATACGCGCGAAAGTGTACAAATATGCAAAGTCTAGCAGCTATTAATAGTTCAGTAAGTAAAATAAATTTCTGTCTAGGTTCTTCTCCTTCGTCGCGCTCTATAAAAACATAAATTTAAATAAATATCAGCAGTGAGTGTAGCGATTTAGTCGATCGGATCTTAGAACGAAAAAACTTGTTTAAAAATGGAATCGATCAATTTAACTTCTCACTGGCTCACTTATCAGTGTTTATGTAACTCTTTCTCCCATTTCCTCTGCGTGAAACATGCAGCTTGGGAGTTTCGATTCGATAAAAAGTTGCGACTCTGAATATCCTTTGATCGTAAATTGAAGCATGAAAATAGCATATATGTCGTATTTCGCTCTGAAACTGGATGAAAGAGGGAAATTGACTTGGTTCTTTCGCTGTTCCATTTTTTTCTTTTTTTCTATCTTTCGGCTATAGAATTACTCTGCCTATGGTGAAATTTGTAAAATTTAGTTGAATGTTACTAAGAGATACGCGATTTATCGATGGAAAGAAAGAAGAGAAATATTCACTCGTCGAAAGCTTAGTAGAAGAACGTTTACTTCGCAGATGTAGAACATTTATTTCGGTTACCTATCGGTTGTATCGTTATCGACTTGCCAATCATGAAACGCAGACGCCACCGGCCAGTTTATTCAATAATAAATTATCTGACGCGTCGATTGATCACGAACACATGCTGTCCACGAAATTGAATTGTGTTCCAATCTCTGCATTATAATGTTTATATATATGTTTATGTTTATATATATGTTTTGTAAGGATTCGTTTAGTCGTAAATATGGTTTAGTCGTAAAACAGAATTTTTACACTCAACTCGATTCGCGTAATGGAAATCATAAAATTAACAAAGGACAATTGCAGTTAGATTTAAGATTAGGTAAGTGGCGAATAATGGCTCGTATAATTGATTCTTCTCTCCTTCTTTGAGGATATCTTCGCCGCTCTATAGCTTCTTTATTGTTGCAAGTGTGTAACCTTATTTTGTATAAATTAGATCAGTAACGAGGATTTAAGACGAGGATTAATTTAATAATAGCATATGAATTCTTTTCATTGAGATTTTCACACGAGAAACTGATCAGCCTTGTGAAAAATATAAAATTAATATAAAATTCCTCGATTTAATTATTTAAGTATATAATTAATATTCAGCATGCTAAAAAACGAACGATCTATTTTTCCAAATTTGCAATTATCTATCGCAAGGAATTGTAAAAAGTCACAGGCTCCAAGGTAAATTTTCAAAAGCGTTTGTAATTGTTTTCTGTTATTTTTCTCTGTGCTTGAATTTATGAAGGTGATCAGCGTGGCTCCTGAGCAAATTAAACTAACAGAATGAAATACTTTCAGTATACAATTTCAATATTTTAATATATGATTACAGAATTTCAATATTGAAATTTAAATTATTATTTAGTGTTACGCCGTAAATAATATCAATGATACTTATTACGTAAAGTACGAAGTACAAATCAACGTATATTATTGAAACTCTAAAATTGAGTAACTATTGCTGTACCAAGAATACTAATTAAGAGTTAATCGCATGGATCTGCCTGAGTGACTAAGGAATTTAACAATAGAAGATTTTTAATCGAACTTCTCTTTCAAGCTGAGTTGACCGTGATTCAATTCACGAATATCGGAGAGGAAAAGTCGTAACAGTCTTACAGTTTCGATTCACTTTCATCTCTTTTCGAGGGGGTACTCGCGATTCGCGGCTGCTTCGAGAACTTCCTGCTGGTTCATCCATTGAACCTCATTCTTCGGCGTTCTTTCAATCCCTCGTCTTCCATAGACAAGTCGTAAATCTTTCGAAAACTATTAGCTTGTCCAAAAAGTTTCTTTCGTTTTATGAGGAAATAATAGACGCACAACGTTTTTTTGTTTTATATTATTTTGTCGAATTACGTACGATCCAATTTGTTCTGTTGAGATAAATTTCACAGACTTGGTTTTACGTTTGTACGAAGGTGCATCGTTGTAAAAGACACGCTTGCGAAAGAAAGACACTTTCCGGACAACCTAATACTTTCTCTATTCGTAAAAATTCTGTTCTACGTTTATTTCGTTCTTTCATATTAAAGGAAAGCGATACTGATCGATAAGTTACTTGATACCGTTTAGTATGTGTAACTGGTTAAAGTATAGTACAACTGGTTCTTACGAGTTTCGTAGCATTCAAATATTTAGTGTGTCTCATTAATCGAAAATGTATAATTTTACAATGTACATTTTAAAATGTACAATTTTATCCTACGACGTTCTTCTTTTTGGAGAAGATAGATTTGAAATACTTTACGTCAGAAATTTATAAAGGTTATACGTTTGACAAAACCTGTTGCTTCGCTGAAAATAATACTTGGTAGGATATTCTGTCAGCCAATTTTTTTAAGAATTTTTACGATTTTGTTGTCTCAGAGTCATAACTTTACAATGCTACAACTATACACAATTGCTTCATTACGATATATGGGATACTTGTATAATCAATTATAATCATGAAGATAAAGAGTAGTAAATGGTATAATTGAAAAACACGATTTTGTTAATGTAACTTTATCGAATAATGTTAAAAAATGACTAGAAGTGATATTAATAAGTACCTTTTAAAAATATCTGAAACGAAGATTAATGGAAATGCAGTATATATATCGAAATAAAAAATATTGAAAAGTCCTCTGAGCTGTCTTGTTATTTTATAAATTTTTATTATAGATACTATACGAATTTCCAACTATGCGAATAATTTTCCCATTTAATTTAGGAAAAGTTTCATAAACTAAATATATTTCATTACGGTATATTTAACTCTATTTAATTGCATTTACCTATATTTAGCTATGTTTAATATAGAACACCCGCGTCCCATATATAATATAGTTTATATGTAAATATAATACAGCTTCATTGACGGTATCCAAAAATTTTTTTTTTAGGCACGGATTGGCTTGGTCTTTGATCAGAACGTCGGCTATTATACTCGATAAATTTTCATTATCCCTCGTGTCATCAATTTCGCGGCACGGAAATTCATCGTTGCTCGAACCACGCGAAAAATATCCAGGCCAAAGGAACGAACGAGAGAGAGAGAGAGAGAGGGAGTGAGGGGGGGGGGGGGAGGAGGAAATGGAAGAAGAAAAATGCGAGAGAAATAAAAGGGAGGAGACCGAAAAGAGAGCTGTTCGTATTAGGTCGGTGAGGTACGTATAGACGACTTTGAAGTGGGTACATGAATAAAAAATATGCCGCTAACACGCGTCGACCTATTTCGGCTTCTTTCTTCTTACTTTCTTGTAACCATGAATATTAAAACGCGTATAGTTCGTGAAATGTTAAGGGCCAGTTATCGAGTAGAAATTTTTAAGGAATTAATCGATACATCGATTCTGTTTTGTCTTTCGCTTTTCTTACGAATTTCAATAACTTTGAAGGAAAGCAATCTTTCGTTTATATTTAAATTTAATTAGAAGCATCGTAATTTAGACAAAAATTATGTTCCATTATGTAATATGGAAAAACGTGTAAAATATTTGAGGAATAGTACTCGATGTAATATTATCCAGTGCTATTATCGAGTATTATTTAAATTATATCTATAAAAATATTAATTTGCATATTCAACCTACAGCATAAGCGATATACAAAAGTATTAGAATACAAAAACATTAAGGGATTAATAAACATGAAAGTTTATATTATGAAATAATTCATCTCTTCTAGGTGATGCTTTTAATATGTTATTAATCATGTCAAGTACTGTTTTATTATTATGTTATGAGATGTAAATGGTGGGTGGGAATGACAGAGGATGAATGGGACTATATCATTGAGCAGAACATTTTGATAAGTTACGACAAGAGGTATTTATAACTTCCAGCACTAAGTAATAGTACAGTAATGCATGGGAAAGATAAAATGATGAACATTGTATTTTTCTTATTGTACCTTAGAAGTTTGAACAGTGTTTATGATTTTTTTAAATGACCAATATACGTAATCGACATATACAATTCAAAATTCTTTCTAAAATCAAAATGTAAGCACAAACACTTGCGTCTATCAAAAATGTCAAACTTCTGATGAAGATTCTTTCCACAAGTGAAACACAAGCGAGGAATTGAAACTTTCATTTCACTTTCCAATCCTAAACTTCACTTTTCATTCACTGCCAGAGCAACAAGTTCAGAGGATTCATTCATGCCTCGAAACAGTAGAAAGTAGGGGAAAAAGAGCGGGCACAAAGTGGGACAAAGGACACGTATAAATTAGAATATATTCATTTTGCTACGATTACTCCACAGAAAATAATCGATTCGAACTGACCAGCAGTCTCCTCGTATTTAAATTGCTACAATCAATCAGATCAAATAAAAAAGAATCGGACAAAGCTAAGGAAAGGACCGAAGACGCACAAAAATCAGAATAAATTTTATAATTATTCGATAGACAATGATCGAGCGAAACTCAACGTCGATGGTCTTGCGTATAAATTCAATAAAGGATGGACGATGCAAATTTATCAACAGTATCCTCGCATAAAAGTTCCTCACCTTTTTGACCAAGTAAGAAACCACGCGAAATGAAGAAAAGAAATTACACACAGAAATAAATTAGAATGATTTCTTGTAACTACATTTAGCGTCACGATGATTTCATAGAAGATATAGTGGATTTAAACTCACCGATGTCACCGAACTCAATGTCTTCACGTTGGAATTCCACCCTTTCGAGCAGGTTGGATAAACACTCGTATTGAGCGCAACTGGTTCTCCACCACTTGTTCGCTTGCCAGCAGTTTCCAGCTATGTCGAGCACGATGCGCAGCCTCGAATATTTATGCAACCCTCCCCACCAGCAGGACGAGCTGTTCGAAACGAAAATTGTTTCAGGACTCGGAAGGTTTTCCCCTTCTCTTCCGACATTCACCTATCCGCGCTTCGGCTCGTTTTCTCCCCAGCCACCGACAAATCCTTTCTCATGCAAATAAACGAACGATTGGTATTTTGAACGCGGAACTCCCGTGGTTGGCTTAGTAGAGTTAAATATGGGAGGGACTTCAGGTTTGTTGACGTCAGGTACGTTCCTTGATGCGTGATGGTAATTTTAGACTGACGCAAATTGTTCTTCTTGGGCTGCTTGTTTTCGCAAATAAACTTTTATGATTGACGAAAGCGCAAAATGAGATTTCGGGGAAGGGGGAGGTCTGTAGAATTTTGAACATAATTGAAAAATGTAGGTATTTCATAATTTTATGGACAGGATGTATATGGAATGGATGTGGATGGTAACTGATGGTACAAGCGGAAAGGGGGTGAAAGAAGTCGAAAATATAGAATAAAAATTTTTTTCTTAATTTTTCCATCGAGACAACGATCTACAGTGAGATCCGTTATAACGAGATAAGATTCAAAGTTGATTTTCTCGAAAACAAAGCCTCGAACGAAAGATTTCTATTCTATATTTCCTTTTTTCGCGTAGAATCACCCCCTTTCCGCTTGTACCACCAGTTACCAACCACCCTGTATATTCGTACGTGAAGCTAGTCTAAAGTCTATTATTATAAATACTAAATGTACAGAAAATCGGTTAGGTGTTCGAACTGTAAGACATATCTAAGTAAAATCATATATCTAAAAAGACGAGATTCTATGTTTTTTGTTTCGAGGAAATAGGAATAATTTCTGAATTTCGCCACTGGTAATTAGTGGTACACAAAGTTGGTAAAAACAAATCAAACAGATGTTATATTCAAATACGATTGCTCACGTGCAGCGGATGCCTGGCAGCCGCAGTAGAGCGTGCCTGTCTATGGTCAGACGCGTGCAAACAGGCGGAAACACAAATTAACAGTAACAGCTTAATCTTAAATCTTCCTACACCTTAACACATCGTTACAATTCCACATATTTGCCCTTTCGAGTTCTCATTTATTCTATTAAAAAGTTTCTTTAAAATTCTGATCACTGAATTAATTGATTATACATAATCTATAAAATTTAATTTTTTTTTTTTGTAACCATCAAAAAACACGATGTCTATGTTAAAATACCGTTAGGCAAAAAACAGTTTCTGCGACCATTATCATCGTTATCATGCGAACGCAGTCTCATGGTAATATACCTCTCGCATTTGCATAAAAAGGCATTTTTAATATTTATCTAATATTATAAATATTTATGATGAATTTCTTTTTTTTTGCAGTAATCTGCTTCAGAAAACCTTACGTTACTTATTTATCAAAAATTCCTGATTTAAAGACGTGGTACTCCGTTACGAATATTCTTCGTTCACTCGACGAAATCCTTACACTTCCAAAATTATAAATCAGAGAATAAAAATATTTCATCTGTCGGAGATGAAAGAACACCGGAGCCTTTGGAACTTTGGATAACCCCGCAACATTGTAACCTAGAGTAATTAAAATAGCAGTAATTAAACAATTGTAGTTATTTAATCCGATTGTAATTGTTCGAGATTGGTGATAGTGAGCTCTGGCTTGAGGCGACAGTCTGTCGCCCAACGTAGCCGCGGCCAAGGGATGAACGCTTTGTTTAACAAAGGTATGGAGTAATCCTATAGCTCAAAAGCTTAAAATCCTATAGCTTAAAAGAAATATTCGTGGCGACACGTGACAGTAAATATTCCAACGGTTTTTGTCCCGTGGCTCGCCACACGCAGACCCTATTCCTGGAGTAAGATAATTGCCAGATGTCGATGCGTCTCCACAGTACATGTTCAGCTAGCTCGAGGGCTCGTTATAAATCTTAAGATTTAGTCAACTAAAGTCCATCAAACAGACAAACAAGCTTTGTCCCCACTACGGGAAAATAGGGGAGACCAATTTTTCAAGGAGCGGCGTCTCCCACTAGCAACTTCCCCTCGAAAACAGCTAGCATCTTTTTCTAACCACCGGTATAGAGATTGACCAATTAGCGGCAACGACAATTTCCCTTACTTTCTGAACGGAGGCTTTTCTCGACGAATCCGATCTCGTGTCCTTAGACACGCCCCAATATAGTTTTCCTCCGTGGTATCATCGGGACGGGAAAGTCATTCTCGCTCGCGATCTCATCGACTAAAGAGTAACATCTTCGCGATCAGTGGTTATTTCACGTTTTAACCAGACTTAGACTTTGTGAGTACGTCCTTTTGTCATCCCGTTGGCCGCGGCTACGTTGGGCGACAGACTGTCGCCTCGAGCCAGAGCTCACTATCACCTATCTCGAACAATTACAATCGGATTAAATAACTACAATTGTTTAATTACTGTTTTAGTAGACTCTAGGTTACAATGTTGCAGGGTTATCCAAAGTTCCAAAGGCTCCGGTGTTCTTTCATCTCCGACACATCGATTTCCAATCTGTCTTGAATAGATCGATAAAATCGCGAAGGTGAATATTTTTATGGCCCACAAATATAATTCCAATCGAATTGCCATGAATATTTGATCCGTCAATCGCGTGAAGGTACTTGTAACTCACGCTGGGATGATCCGCGTGAGCGAATTCATCATCACGCGAGATTCCCTCGCAACGCGTTTTCATGTAACGCTATATCCATCGCGTAAACGTGGCCACGTGAATAGGGGAAGGCGGCGAGTGTACGTTAAATATTATGCCGTAGTTGGGTTGGTTAATTGGTCAGAGCAAGCCAGTTAGTTTCATTACGTTATCTCCATCTTCGTGGGTTTCGCACAATGGAGGCCTCTTCCAGTATCGGGGCCACTAGGCCTGCGTGCGTTCTAGAGCCTCTTTATCCGAACGAGACCGATTCCTCGATCGAATTCTATCGTTCTCCATAGTTTCCTGCTTTCTTTTTCGTATTTTTCATATTTCGATGAGACATGGATTTTAGTAAATGATTTTTTTGACGTATTAGTATGACGTATTATGTAAATAATTTGGAATTTCTTATGTAAACTATAACTGGTGCATAAACACGTTGCGTAAACTTGGCTTAATTCCTGGTTTGTGATAATTCATATGTTCTAATTTTACCGATGAAAATTATATCATCCAGAAAATATGACATTCAAACGCTGATTTCAATGACTGCATCTTCCGAGATGACAGACAACCGTCTGTGTAACTTAAGAACATTTTTTTAGATATAGCGCGAGTTTGAGCTAATTCTGACTGCGAACTGAAGCAATTAGTTATACATACCGTAGCAAATATTTATTGTTTAATATCCACTATTACACTACACACTGTACGATGCAAACAATCGGATGAATTTCCAACTCAATAGCAGTATTGTTTAATCTTAAAGCTGATACAAACGTATTACACATATCGCTGACGTAGTCGATTGCATATGTGCATAGATGAAGTATTATGACAGAATTACCGATACGTATTATGCGAGGATAGGGAACACCATTGGAAATGTCATTGCATGTTAAGAATAACATTGTATTGCGACAAAGAAAAGGCATCTATAAGAAATGAGCAGAATTACACAAGCAAAAGCTACATAAATCTCAGATGTATCAAATAAATTCCTTAAAACATGTACGATGAATATATTACGAACACTCTTAAAAAAAGTTCTTTTCAATAAGCTTGAACGCATAATTTTTCGATTCTATTTCCCAGTCCCTCTCATATAACCTCTTTTCCAACATACAACTAAACTACTCAATCTTCCATTTCCTAGCCCGACTTGTAAACTGTTTCCCAGCTTCTCTGCAAGCCTCTCTTCCATCGTATAACCCTCTTCAGTCCTCTTTTTCAATCAGACTTTACTCGAATACAAAAATGCTTATCGTGACAACACATCGTTATACTATTCGCGTGAGAATCAAATTTGATCAAGGATATTTATGTAAATTTACACCTTCGTGTATCAAAGACATTATTTAGATGAGAGAAAAAAAGAAAAAAAAAGACATTATTTAGATGAGAGAAAAAAAGAAAAAATATGTCAAAAGGCAAAGTTTATACTTTAATGAATGATCAACGAAATAGATTGTAAGCAGAAATTTGTTTATTTACCAAATATTCTGGAACATTATAAAGAATACATTTTTGTATATTAGGAGCGTCTTACGGATTTTCTCGTTTCTAAATTTCCTATAGATGGATAAAACTCCACACGAATGTTCTGTCTATGCACATTAATGTCTCAATGAAAATTAATATTTTTACATTGGGTAGGTATTAGGAGAGTATTAATTAAAGAAATGTTGAGATTAACAAGAATAAATTATGCAAAAGATCGCTATGAAGAACGACATCTTTTTATGTATCACCGAATCCATCGAAAAATAG
This sequence comes from Bombus vancouverensis nearcticus, assembly GCF_051014615.1. Taxonomy (NCBI): domain Eukaryota; kingdom Metazoa; phylum Arthropoda; class Insecta; order Hymenoptera; family Apidae; genus Bombus; species Bombus vancouverensis. The sequence continues at coordinate 270,014 of NW_027468936.1, read as the reverse complement.
AATATTTTTATGATGCAGTAGTGATTTTTATTCAAAGCTTCTCTAGTTTCTCAAAAATGCATAGAATGTACGTTGCATAACCATCTATCAACCACGCGTAATAAGTATATGGTAGATAGTAGCAACGACAATATGGAACAAGTTTACTATAGAAAATTAGATCTCCTCGTAGAGGATCGTGCGTTTTAAAAATCACAATGCTTTCGACATTCGTTGAATGTTCTCATCGAAAGCCTTTTCAACTGCCCGCGAACGTTTAAAAATCCACATAGTCTAATAATCGACTCGAGTCAGCGAATAACGAAGATCATAACTTTATCTTGCATTTTTCGATCGAAAAAAGAAAAGAAGCAAAGAAGGTGAACGTAACGAAAAAGAATAAAGAGGATAAGAAGCGCGTGCACGAGAATTACGCGAGCTTCGAAAAATCGTGGAGGGCATCGTTAATGACCCACTCTAAGTGGCGAAGAATTACACGCTGGCACGCTCTCCACGTACCCTGATCGAATGCAGGGCCTCTAAAATGCTGAACTACGTCCGCAAGTTTTGTTATCGTTGCCAGAGCGAGGTGACAGAGCTTTAATGCAAGGTTAGTCGGCGATGAGTGAAGTGGCAATCCTCTGCACGGCCATTATTCTTCGGTAGCGGCTAGGACCAGAAAGGATTTCGTTCGAATTCCTGTCGTGAGTACATTGCTTCATCGGTACATTGGATGGAATATTTCTAAAAACCGACGTTCCTACGCGTCGATTTCGGTTCCTTTCTCTCTGATGTCTCTACATCATTTACGCACGTAGCGAGTCTTCTGGATTTACAGTTTGTCCAAACTATTTCTCATTAAGAATCTCTAAAAAAGTGAATATGATATGGTGTCTTTCTCTCAAGACTATCGGTTTTCTTTATCCTCGATCGAGTCGTTAAAAGTTTGTCTTAGATATTTTATGCAAAGATTGTCAAGAGAAATGTTATCACATTTACTTGTAGGATTTTAGTATTCGAATTATGAAGGTTTAATATGTGTAAAAATATATGTACACATTTTAAAAACCTGTTAAACTATAGCTACATCGAATTACTCCTAGTAATTTTTGTTTTGAAACGATAAATTTGTCAGTGGTAATTTTCTTCAGTTCGATAGAATTCTGATGTAAAAGTTTTCTAACAGAATACAAAGTCCTGAACTGACTTTCTCTTAAATTCTTGAATTTTATTACAAATGTTTGATCAATAGCGTAAATAATTATGATTGAAGCGATATAACGAAAACCGTAACAATTTTGCCAATTGTAATGTACAAACGAAAAATCGGTCTGTGTCATTTTAACAGATTTAGCAATCTTAGTGTTGAGAGGGTGGTTTTTCATTTCTTTGTTTTGGCGGGGTAAATATAAGAGAACTGTAAGTCGTTAGCTTAGTGGAAGCGCGTTTCGCAGAAATAATTAATGCATCTTTCATTCCATTGTATCAAACTGTGATTAATCGCGACGAACGTGCAATTAAGATGTGTACCGGAAAAAAATCTGCTGCATTTAGTTACGTGAATTCGAGTTAATCCGAGGCAGTGGAGAAATAATCTTATCGATAAATAACACGTAATTTTGTCGTATATTTCATGCCAGGAAACCTTGTCGACTGAAAAATTGTGATTTTCGTAAGTGATAATAAATTTACCAAACAATTTGTTTGTTTCTGATTAGAAAACCGATCGACTTTAAATTCTGAGAGAACGTGTTTCACAAATGATGAAGAATTTTCGAAACAATAGTGGCAAGATCTTTAATTTGATCTCTCAATAAAAAAAATCTGTACTCTCATTATGTTCTTAACTTCGATCGGTTCACACGAATTTAATCTAACAAATCGTTACTTGGTACTGAAATAAACCAAATTTAACATGCAATCTTATGATACAATATTTCAATTATTAATTTTTCATAGAGAGTTTTTCAACGTTTCTTAATTTGAAAACCTAAAGGAACATTGAAGAGATATCTTCAGTCCTATGTAATTCAAATAAAACACTACAAAATACATTGTTATGGACGCTTGGAAAATTCAAAACAAAGTCCTCCGCGTGAATAGAGATATAGCACACATAGGATTAATCTTTCAATAATTTTCTAATAATACTTACGTATATTCAAAAATATTTCTAACAAATATAATATTAGTAAAATTGTCTACAATTCCAAGAATACATATTTCGCTGAAGATGGTCTCGCGTGAAAGAATTACCTGAATTTAAGTGCAAAACAGAAACGAAAGAAAAATCCGCGACGGATCAAGTCTATTGTCCCAGCGAATGGAACTTGAAATCGAATTTGGATTGTTCGCCACGGACATGATTTCCAGGTAAATCGATACATTCTAAAAAGCAAGGAAGCCCGTGGGACGGGACAACAAAAATAAATTGAGAAGATTAATTGCAATTACCACATAGGTCGGGTTACACCATTGTTTGACCGACGTCCCTCCTGAACTTCGAAACTGGGTTGCATAATGCGGTCGAGGCACGAGCTTAACCCTGCATTGGGCTAAAATTTCATACATGCTCGTCAAAGAAAGCCTAGATAATTACCATTTTCAACTATGAAAATTATCACGGAAACTTAGAATTGCACAGCATTTCTGTCCATCTATTAGCACGACGTAACATTTCTTCTTCTAGAAAGAAATTCAGAAGAAAAGATGATTGTGTCTAAAAAAAAAAAAAAATGAAAAATGAAAAACACGAGATTCAAGTTTACGATCATAGAGAGTTTTCACCGTAACGTTGCGTTTACACAATTTTTATGTATTATTTTGCTACTTGGTTCTTAATAAGTTAATCGATGCCGTGACCAAGGGCACTCGAGAAGCAGAGTCGCGAGAATTCGAGACGTAGAGATCGTGCGAGTCAACGAATTTCTCGAGAGAAAAGTTTATTCGCTCGAGAGGAGATAAACTCTTAAACAACATGTAATTTCTTTTCTCTTGTATTTTCCCAGCGTTTCGTTTACTTTCTCTCCCCGTTGATAAAAAGTTACGATAGTTGACATGGTTCAGCATTTTGAAACATCTGATTTTGAATTGACAAGTTTCTCGATCAAAGAATATTAAATGGAGAACCTTTTAATTGAAAAGACGTTGGGTTTTTAAAATCACTGAGGAGCTTGTTTCAACTTCTGAAACTTTTCGGTCAGGATAGATTTTTGGAAAGTAATTTTAATTGATACGCTTGTACTTCGCTTAGTATACTACACCACCTGGAATATTTTCAATTGAATTTTTTATTGCAAAAATTTATTAATATTGAGAAAACTTTATTCTGCAACTGCATTCTCTTATACAAATATTTCTTCTTCATTTGCTACCCACCTCATTCTACAAATATTTCTCCACGATAATTTTGTAGCTCACTCTCTCTTATAAATTTGTTCAAATAATTAATATACGCGGGCAGCAGTCAAACGAAATCCATCTGTCACTCCATTTGATTATTTTACAAATTTCCATTTAATATTAAGGGGACAAATATTTAATTCGTTATTTTCACGATTTATGCTAAGGATCGCGCTACATCAAAACTTTCAGTTCGTAATGTACGTCAATTTTAATGTCATCTGAAGGTTGGAATTATTCTGTATTCCTATCTCATTTAAAATTTAAACTCCACTCTGTAGCATTAATTTGCAGCAGAGACAGCGAATGTATGTAGTAGTCATCTTATCCGTATGCTACAGCGTTCAACGAATTTGCAACTCGTTAATCTAAGCGACACGCAACAAGTAGTTTGTTTTAGCAGCATTGCCATTCGTTTCAACTTCATCTGAGCGAATGGAAAATCCACGTTCGATCAAAGGAAATATGGTGCGCGAGTTATTCAATTAATTGTCGTATTTATTGATAGTTTAATTAGTTTGCACATTTTCTTTATTTTCACCACAAATTCTGACCAGTTACAGCCTCCTGTTCTAATGTATTTGAAAAAATTAGTGGTTTTATATACAATTTATATACAATGATAAAATGAGAATATTTTAACGTTAATCGAACAAGCTTTCCTTTTAATCAGTAAAAATTATATCCTCGCGAAAAGTTATGACCATCGATATATTCTACCAATTCACGATATATTACGAGTCGTTAACGAATTAAAGAGCTCGTTTTCAAACATAAATCGTACAAAAATTGTTCATTAACCGAATTTGACGAATCGCCAGGCAATTTCTTTTAATTGAAAAAAAGAAACGTGAGGTCTTTTAATCCACCGAGAAGATTATTCGTACAGTTGTAAAATGTCAAATAGATAAAGATTGTACGCGTCTTGTCTTAAGCTCTCATTAGCGTAGGTTGATTCGTGCAGTAAAAAAAAAAGGAGGGGAAAATAACTTTACTAAATTCAACCAGGCAGCTTTCGTCGTATTAAAAGTTTTAGGGTTGTTTTATAATTATGAGCCGAGGTTTGCGACAACGCGACGCAGTTTACAATAGTTCGTCGCAGTTGACAATACTTCAGCAACGCGTAGAATAACAGACGATGAAGAATAGTGGTGCAAAAAAACGAATGATATATTATAACGCATGTTGTCATTGATCTGGAAACTCATTAAACGATAGGATTACGGCCATATTCGCGGATTGTATCCGCGACGGATATAAAACGACAAATTCCGTGGATAGGTTCGTTGTAACAACGTCGACCACTTGGACACAATACTCCTTGATTATCCGTGTGATTTTATTCGCGGGCGTGGAATTTCCACGAAAATTCGAAACTGTATGCCACGGTTTCGTAAACCGGTGTTCCATCGCGAAAGTGCTGGATGAAACTGAGTATACAACGTTCAATTCGCGCAATTCTCTTCAATTGACATCATTCCGCCCTATGTTGCACTCGACTTTAGATTTCATCTTCTTCATCTTGATTTCAACAATGTGGTTCACCTCACCTTGAACCCGTTTAAGAAAATTTAGCGAAGAAGAAATTTCTCCGCTTAATAAGAGAAAGATCATAACACGTTGATAAACATGAGAAATTATCCGACTAAATGTAACGAAGAGATAGACATAAGAGAACTTGCTACTAAAACAACAGTCGCTCACGTGAAAGTACTCTGGCACTTAAACAAACCTTTGGTGATTTTTATACGAGACACTTTGAGATTTCATTGACACTGAAGTGAGACACGATCGTCGTAATTACATTGAGAAAATTTGAAACAGATCTAAACATGTATATAGAAATTTCATATATTTATTGGAAACATATATTATTGTTATTTTATATATAAAAATTACCAGAGTATTTGAGCAGTCAATTATTCGCTAAATTAATAAGAATAATAAGCCACGATGTACGTAGTAAAATCATCATCATGTGTTATATACATATTAATTTTTCATTTAACATATATATTTGCGAAATATATATACATTGTCTCATGTATATATATCTTCAATATACAATCTCAGATTGATTCCAAATTTTACTATTATAATCTCGATAATCGTATCTCGTTAGAGTGCTAACGAAATTATAGAACGTTTCGTGATATGAAAGTGTTCGAGTACTTCCGTGAGCCACTGTATATCATAAGATCGATCACCTTGATCGTTTATCGATCTGTATTCGTAAAACACATAAAAAGGTATGAACGCATTGCAACACGAATTTATTCGACGACCTAATAATACCCCATTCACCTTAAACTTAGTTTCCTCGTAACGTGTAATTCGAGTTAAGTAGGTGAGCGAGGATCATTGATTCGCAGATATCGAGATAATGACAGTCATGGTGGAGTCCGTAAAAGCCGAGGAGGGCGAACGTCCGAAGATCGAAACCTTCGACGACATACTACCGTACGTTGGCGAGGCCAGCCGCTACCAATGGTTCCTTTTTATCATGCTCCTTCACCTTCGTCTACGCGTTCCTCTACTTCACGCAGTTCTTCATCACGCTATTGCCAGCTGAACACTGGTGTACCGTTCCGGAACTCGAACGATGGAACCTCACAGACAAACAAAAGTAAGTGACACTTTATGTGCAATTTGTCTTATTTGAATTATTGAGTTATACGTAACGAACGATCCTACATAGTTTCTTTATGTTCGAATTTACCCTGTTACGCGATAGACATTTTCAGCTCGGGCAGATCGAAATGGTCAATAATCATGTTGATCGTATAACAAATCAATACATGTTTTCATTAAAGACGTTCCTTTCGATGTCTAGAATTAACCACCTTCTATAGGAGACAATTTATATGCATATGTACATATCTGTTCAAGTCACGTGCACGTAGTTTAAACCAGGCTTCTCGAAAGCCTGTTTGTTTTCCATGCAGGTCGCAATAAATATTCTCGACGACAGAATCTTCCACTTGCACGGAGATTTCCATTTTCTCAGCTGTGATAACGTATCGCATCGCGACAATTTGTTTCTTTAAAACCACAATATAATATCTGATAACTTGCACGAAACAACTGTGTTTATTGAATCAGGAAAACCCAGGTATCGCGTTGTATATGTAAATGCATATGTAAATATCGTGTCGTACGGGAGTGGGGGAGATACCTGTAACCAGTTTGCGACGAGATAAAAATAGTTGGAAATCGCGATTCCATAGTTATACTATTATCAACGTCTTTTTCACGTGTTCTATTTCAAGAACGTAAGGAATTACCGGTGAAAGGATAGGAAGTCTGGATGGCACGATTCCAACGAATCGTGTTACCATTCTTGACGACGCATGCGAGATCTGGTTTTCTACGATGCGTCAACGAGGAAAATCGTTCGTTACGCTTGTTTTCCATTGAATCACCCTGGCCAAGGCGAAACTATCGCTTTGTAGATCGACGATTTCTTAGCGTTCCGGAGGCCCGCCGGAAACCAGTTTGGTCGACGACCTCCGGCAGATTCTAGACGTTCACGTGTTCCCCGAACTTTTTTTTTTTTTTTTGTACGTGGAGAAATCCTCATGGACACTCCGCTGCTGCAATAATCGCGTAACAGCAGAGTAGTGTCGGACTCCTACCGACTAAAACTCCACGATGACCATCTTATGCGCGTGACAGGGGTGCTCTAGGAACCTCTTATGAATTAACTTCAGTTGCATCCCCTTCTCGCGTTCTCTTGTTCGAGCCGGCTATTGAGTAGGCGTTAGGGGGAGGTCGTTGTCCCTAGCGCTGTCACTTCTTCTGGTCATAGTCCGTTGGGGTGGTGGCGAGGCGGCTCTGGGTCATCTGACTGCTATCCTTCTCCATCGTCTTATCCTGCAGGGGTGAGAGTTTTTTTTCTCTCCCTTTCCGCTCACTCCTTCGCCAGCATAACTCGCTCGCAGAAGAGGCGGACGGCCTTGTATTCCTGTGACCCTCTCAACATCGCTTCCACAATCGCTGAGGGGGTCAACGTTTCTCCTATGGCGTGCCGCAGGGTATAGCGGGGCAGCTCCCACGCCGGACAGAGCTCCAGGGTGTGCTGCGCTGTGTCCCTGCCCTCTCCGCAGTGGTGGCAGATGTCTGTCGTCTCTCGCCTTATTCTCTTCAGGAACTCGCCGAACACGCCGTGTCCGGTGAGTACTTGTGTCATCCTGAATGTGAGTGGAAGGCCGTGGCGGCTCCTCCATGCCTCCCAGTTTGGTAGGACCGCATCCGCGCCTCGGTGTTCGCTTCTCCCGTTGATCAGTTGGGATCGCCACAGGTTCCATGTGTCCTCCTCGGCGGTTCCTGTGTCGTTTGGAGCCGCCTGCTCGGTGGGGTCTTCTCCCGGGTGCCATTCTCTCCGGCGGGTGTATTTCTTTCTGAGCGCCAGCGCCCGCAGTTCCCACGGGGGGGGACGCGGCTAGGGTGGACGCCGACGCGTGAGACACCGTCCGGTATCCCCTAATGATTCTGATGGCGGTCACTCTGTGCAGCCTTCTCAGGAGCAGAATGCTGCGACGGCTTGCCATCAGGTCGTCCGCCCATACTGGGGCCCCGTACATCACTCGTGACCGAACGACGCCCTCGTAAAGTCGGCGCACCGCGTCTCCGGCCCCGCCGATGTTCGGTAGTAGGCCGCACAGGGCATTGGCAGCCGCTGACACCTTCGGGATCAGTGAGTCGAAGTGCGGCTCGAACGTCCACTGGCTGTCGATGGTGAGTCCCAGATACTTCAACTGTGATCCCACCCGGACGGTTTTACCTGCCATGTTTATGCATAGGCCGGGCGATGGTGTCCCTCGCCTCTTCCTGTCAAAGAACCAGGTGGCCTCCGACTTCGCAGGGGAGACTCTCAGGCCCAGTTCGTTCACGGCACGGATCGCACAGGCCGTTGCGATTCCGCTAATGCGCAGCGTCTCGTGCCAGCCACGACCCTCGACCAGGATTAGGGTGTCGTCCGCATAGCATACTATGGCCGCGCCTGGGGGTAGCGGGCATCGTAGTACCTCGTCGTACGCAACGTTCCATAGTATGGGGCCCAGCACCGAGCCCTGCGGGACGCCACGCTCGACGGATCGCTTTTACTCTCCTTCCTTACTGGTGTAACACACCCACCTGTCGTCGAGGTAGGCTCGGATCAATCGGACGAGGTAGCTGGGAACCACGAAGTGCTCCAGAGCCGTCACTATCCTGTCCCATGGCATGGTGTTGAACGCGTTGACGATGTCCAGGGAAACCGCCAGCGCCACGCCTTTCCGGGAGACCATGTCCTCCGCAATCGCTCGTACGCGTCTGACCGCGTCAATCGTCGAGCGCCCCTTCCGGAAGCCGTACTGGCTTTCGTGCAAACCTGGCACTTGCCCCGCTATGTGTCGTTCCAAGCGGGCGGCGACTACCCTCTCGAGTAGTTTGCCGACCTCGTCCAGTAGGCATATCGGCCGGTACGCTGACGGCGAGGTCGTCGGTCGGCCCTCTTTATGGAGCAGGACCAGCCTCGCCGTCCGCCACGCCCGGGGGTAGACTCCCTCCCTCAGGCATCTTGTGAAGAGGTGCCGGAGTCTGGGGGCCATGACCCCCATCACTTCCCCCCAGATCCGGCCAGGGATTCCGTCCGGGCCCGGTGCCACGTTGAGGGCGGTCATTCTTCTGGTTGCCTCCCATATGTCCTCCTCCGTGACTTCCCAGTCGTCCCTCCATTCCAGCGGTCGTGTCGTTTCCCGTGGCCGTTCCGCCGCTCTGTTTTCTTGTGGGGGAAAGAGCGTTCCGGTGATCCGCGTCAGCAGCGCAGGCTCCATTTCCGCCGTTGTCAGGGGGCCCTTCGCGCGTAGTTTCTGTGTCACCGTCCTGTATGGCCTCCCCCATGGGTCCGACTCGACTGTTTCGACCAGTTCGGACCAGGCACGGTCCTTCGCTTTTTTAATTTCCCTTTGCAGCGAGCGCCGTAGCGCGCGGTACGTCCGGTAGCGCAAGGAGACTTCTTCTTCGTCGCGTCGTCGCCAGCGGCGGGCCCTTAGGTACTGTCTTCGGGCCCGGACACATCTCGTCCTCAGTTCCGCGATGTCGGGGTTCCACCAGTAAACTGCTCTGCTTCGCACCGTGCCCGGTGTGGCTCGTGGCATGGATGCGTCGCAGATTGCAGTCATGGCTTGGCGGAGGTTTTCGGCCTCCTCTTCCACGTCTGCTTCGGTCGTCGTTGTCGAGGCCTCCCAGCTCCAAGCTGTTGCTATAGCAGCCGCCCGGAGTAGATCTTCATTCCTCTCCTTTATTTTCCATCTAGGTGGTGGGCGCGCGTGTCTCCCCCTCGGCGGGCCGCGCCCGTCGTTTGTCGTCGGCATTCCAGGTCCAGGTGCGTCCACCTCCATGAATATGTAGAGGTGGTCTGACAGCGTCTCGACCCCTTCGGCCACTCTCCAGCCTGAGATCCGCCTGAATGCCTCGGGGGAGGCCCATGTTATGTCAACAATGGAGCTCCCCCTGCACGTCACGCAGGTACTGGTCGAGCCCCTGTTCACTAACAGAAGTCCAAGTCCCGCGGCTCAGTATGATAGCGTGCGGTCGCACGCGTTGGTCCTGGCGTTCCCCCATACCGTGGAGTGCGCGTTGAAGTCTCCCAGGACGAGCACTTGTTGGGGGAGTCGTCGCCTGACGCAGTCGCCAACTCCGTCTAGGAATTCTTCGAACGCTGTCCGTCCGCCCACCACCATCATCCCTGCCCACTCGACCGCGGCGTACCCGTTGCCGCGTTCCAGCAGGGCTCCGTGGGCGAACGCCCCGGGCGTTGATGTCCAGGTGACGGCAACCATTCCGTCCGTGTCTCCGACCCACTCCGGGGCATCCAGTACTCTGTATGGTTCCGCCACCACCGCTAGGGCGACCGTGCTCTCCAGGATGGTTTGGTGGAGCAGGTCTTGTGCTCGCCTTGACCTTCCCAGGTTAGTCTGGAGGATGCGCATTATCAGTTCTTTAGTGTTCTTTCCTTGTTTGTGGCTTCCTCCGCGCCTACCTCCTTGTTCGCGGGCTTAGGGTCGCTTTGCGACGAGGAGCCTTTCTCGCTGCCTCTTGCAGCCGTGGATCCGCGGGCGGCTCCTTTCGTTCCTTTCTTCGAGGGGGCGCAGGCCGGTCCCCCCATCCTGTGCACCGACGGTGCTCCAAGCGCCTCGCAGAGCAGGCATTTCGGGCTCGCAGTAGTGCATGCTCTCGCCTGGTGCCCTGGTTCGCCGCATCTGAAGCACAGGTGCCCCTTGTCCTCCTTGGCGGTGCAGGTCTTACCCGTGTGTCCTATCCCAAGGCACCTGTAGCACTGTAACGGTCTCCGTTCGATGGCTTCGACCTTCGCCGTCGACCAGCCTATGGCGACCTTTCCAGCCTGGGCCAGTTTCCTCACTGCACTGGCAGGGCCTCGTATCCATACGGTGCCAAGTCCGTTCCGGGCGGGGCGGATTTCTCCCAGCCGGATGTCCTCCGGCTTGCAGCCGCTCTCCCTCGCCAGGGTGTTCTGGATTTCCACCTTGGTGGCCGCTATGTCTATCAGGGACACCCTTACCTCCGCGGCTCGGAAGGGGGTCGCCACGCGGACCTCGTTCGGGTCCAGAGCCCGCGTCAGCTGTGCTGCGAGCGCTGCGGCCTTCTCCCTTCCCTGGTCCTCAGGGACCTCTAAGATGACACCTCCGGTGATGGTCTTCCGCATCCTCATCGTGTTGATGCCGAGCTCGGTCAGGGAGACACTGTCCTTGGCCGCAGCCAGCACCTCCGCGTAGGATTGGCTCGATTTGTCCGTCAGGATGATTGTTACCGCTGACGTTCGCGGTGCGCGCGGGAGGGGCCCCCTGCCTCCCCCTCTTCGTGCGTTCTCCAATCCACTCTCCGGAGTTTTCCTCTGGCTCTCCGCCCCTGTCTCGGGGATCAGCTTCGCCGGCTGCTTCTCCCTGCCTCCTTCTTCTTTCCTCTTCTTTTCCTTCCGACGGTCTGCCATTCGGTGACAGCCGTTCGGCCTCCCTTGGGCGCTGAGGCGCTTGGGCTCCAGGCTCCATCCCTCTCGTGTTCGCGGCAGGAGCGACCTCCTTTCCTTCTCCTTTTTCTGTTCCCTGCAGTTGTTCCTCCAGTCGGTGCAGCAAGGATCTCATCTCCTCTACTTGGTGCTCGACTGCAGCGAGACTCGCCCTGTAGCTGCTCTCATCCGCGGTGGGGCGCGAGGCCGGCTCTTTTCGGAGTGCCTCTACCGCCGCCTCCAGTGTTGCTATGCGTCCTTGCGCTATAGCGAGTGCGTCGGTGACAGGGTCCGTTCTCCTCACTAACTCTGTCACGCCCGCGGTGATGGTTCTCGCCGCCTCCTTCAGGGTTTTCCCCTGCGTGCCCTTGTGGCCGCGGGGTGCCTCGGCAGCCTTGGCCACCTCGGCGGCCCGGCGAATCAGTTCGGCTTCTATGTCCGCCGTTGTGGCTGTTCTCATTACGTGTTCCGCGAACTGATCGGCTAGGAAATTTTTTTTCGTTTCGCACAATTTCTCGAATCTCCCCGCGTACCGTTTATTTGTCTGGAAATAGACTCACCGATACGTGCAGCGATCGGTAATTAAATCCCAACACAATTCGAATGCCTCGGAGTGCAATAGATACGGGACGATCGTCCTTCCAGCTCTTGCCTTTGTTCCTATTTTTACGGTCATTGTCTCTTTTCCTCTTTTGCATTTTGTACTTTTGTTTTCCTGTTACTTTATTCTTTCACTTTTCCCATTTTTGATTTTTTCTTTTTTTTTTTTTGAAACAGCAGATTTATAAATAATAAGTAGGCCGCGGATTTTTATGCGAATTTTATTTTTACAGAAAATTTTAAAATGCAAAAATGTAAACACTATTAAAGATAATGTGTTATTACTGTTACTGATATCGTCGTTATTCTTTATTAGAGAAATTATTATAGATTTTTATATTGTTATGTATATTACTTTTGTCACTTTTTTTATTTAAACAGGATTCGAATTAAGTTTCAAGGAATTGGACTAATTTAAGATTAGGATTAAAAACTATGCACTTTTGAGTAGAATTTTCATCTTATTTTTCCAATTTCTCTCCCTCTCTCTACCATTTGCTGTCATTTTTCCTTGGTTATTTAAAAAACGATAAGAAAATCAAACGAAAATTAGTATTCTTAAAAATACTTCTTGCAAATTTCATCACCATTAATGTAACGTATTCTTGTTTTATGTAGGATTGCACTATCGATCCCTCCAGCGTCGAGTGAGGAATTGCTGGCGGAAGGTGCGACTTCGTTTTCGCGATGTAACATGTACAATGTGAACTATACCGACATATTGGAGAGTGGTATCAGAGAGGCAGACCCATCCTGGCCAATAAAACCATGCCAATATGGATGGACCTTTAATCACACGATGATACCATACAAATCTATAGCTGTCGAGGTAAAATCACAAGAGAAAATTATATTCTTTATATAAAGTAACTTCAAACTTTCGACACCGATTAACAAATTTTTATTTAAATTAAAACTGTTGGAACCGTCGTTCTATAAATATTTACGGTCTTTCGTAAAGCTGCTGACGATAGCATATAATGCAGTCATTATAAAAGAAGTCCTTGTTGGTTGCACGAACTTAGACGTAGGTGTAATTACTTGTTATGCTGTTTGCATCTTAACAGAGCTCGTTTATAGCGGAACATAAAATTAACCTTGTCATCCTTAATTATTTGTACGTCTCGGCGTATTGAATCACGAACATGAATCCGTTCATATAATATGGCATAAATCGGAAAGTGAAAGTTACAACTGCACAATAGACAGATATTTCGAATTGAACGTATAAATACGCATTTGGTAACTTCTTACGACTCAAGAAATTTTTATCGAATATTTATTGTTATTATTATTATTTCTAATTTCTATTTCTGCTATTTTATTACTAAAAAAGTCCTACTTAAATCGGGAGATACTATCTTCTACTTAACAAATTTATATTCCTTCCACTATGACAAATTCTCTAATCATATCCAAGAATTATGCAAACTACCTCTACTATTTTATTACTAAAAATATTACCAAAAGACTACAATTAACTAACCTACGACTCAGATTCTCAATTCTGATGATATTAAAAAACTACGGAATTTATTACTCGTCCTTTCGTCGTCTTCCTTATTCTCTTCACCTTCTATCGATTTTCCAACCACGCGGTGTTTTTTCATAACTAGCCGCAATCATAAAGCATCTCCCTTTTCTGTTTCAGCTGGAATGGGTATGCGACCACGCATTCCTCGGCTCAGCAGCACAATCGGCCTTCTTCGTCGGCAGCATTCTTGGAGGCTTAATATTCGGTTACATAGCCGACCATTGTGGCAGAATTCCGGCGTTGGTTGCGTGTAACGCGGTTGGTTCCATCGCGTCTGTCGGCACTGCGTTTTGCAACAGCTTCTGGAGCTTCTGTCTGGCGAGATTAGTCGTCGGTACCTCGTTCGATAACTGCTTCAACGTGCTTTTCATTATCGGTGAGTCATCGAGAAAATTATAAGAGAGAAAAAGCTGTTGAGAATAGGAAAACTATAATTTATGATCTAATAATGAGGCACCGGTATCGATTAACTATTACTATAATCGTTAAACTTATTATTCATTAGACTTATTATTTGTTAAGCTTTGTGATAGTCCTGTACATACGTGTAAATATAATCTCGACTTTGTGAAACAATGGCTAATTCACGTGAAGAGTTGTTACAAAATTCTAACCATAACCCGACATATATTTTCGACTTCTTTTTTCGCGTACAACACCCGCTTTCCGCTTGTATCACCAGTTACCAACCACCCTGTAGATAGGAAAGGTATTCAATTTTATACTTCCTTTACGTTTCTTATATTTTCTTTGTTTTTAATACTACGATAATTCTGAATCTTCCTGCATTTCCTAAAATAAAATTAACTAAGAATATGTTCTTAACTCTCAGCCTCGCGATATTCCAATTATATTATACCGTTAATTCAACCAAGTTACAAATCAGCCTCGACGCTACTTCCCTGTCTTTATAAAACCAGTATTAAAATAGACACAAATTACCATAAACTACATACAAACTACTCGAATGAACATTAAGAGAGTATATGGGGCATTTTATATGGGTCATTAAGAACCTGCTTAAGTATATAATTAGCATCGATAAACGTCAAACGCGAGGGAACGAGTATGCGAAGGATTAATAAACGATCTTGAAGTCCAGCGTGATTTATGTATGACTCGGCTGATTTTTTTCTAGGTTACTGATGGTGTGGGTGTTCGACGGCCACGTTTGGAACATGAAACTTCTGGACCCCGACGTTTTCACGTCGTTCTCTTTAGCGTCCCTCACGGAACTTCCGGCCGCTGTTCTACTCGCCCTTTTCCTCGACAGATGGGGCAGACGATGGATGGGTTTCGCATCGATGTTCCTCTGTGGCATTTTCTCCTTCGTTGCCATCGCTACCCCCTCTGGTAACATTTTTTCTTTTTCTTTTTTTTTTATTTCTTGATAAATGACTTGTCAATCGATATTATTCAATAAAATAGCAGGAACGTGTGAATAGCAGTGAGAAAGCGGGGGTGAATTTTATAGAAAAAATCCGGTTTTATCGATCGACGGTCGTTTTAAAAAGCGCTTTTCTGAAGCTTCTCCGGCGAAAGCTTTGGGAGATTGAGAAATGAAAGCTCGTGCTTGATGCAAGAATAATGTTTTTGTTAGATAGTAAGGAGATAAGCGGTAGCGTTAGGGGATATCCGCGTTTTCAAGGACATTAAGGAGTGGAAAATAGACATTTTTTAATCCGTATTTAGAATAGAACGTTGTAGTTATAAAACAATTTACTATTTTTATTTCCTCATCTTGCAACAAAACTTTCCTTCGAATTCTCTTTTATCGTTTATAGACAACAGACTTGAACGACATAATAATATAGACCCGTATTATTTAAAATCATATTATAGAGAATTTACAATTATACAATCCGGTCATTTTACTTAGTATTAATAATAATCGAATCTTATAAAATCTTTTTATACAAATATTCCTCTTCTCTTCTTTTCTTTTTCTTTTTCGCCTTTAAATCCTATTCCATTAACGATTGACATTTATTTCTCAACGTCACATACTCGACAGGGATGACATTTAATTTTTAATTGGACCATGCGCGCATCGGGCGTATGTATCGTGCGTGGAATGCGGCGATCGTGGCATTTACATATTTCTCAACTTATTCAAGGTTCGACAACGGTTGCCATGGCGATTATAGCGCGTCTTGGGGTGAATATCGCCGCGAATATTGGTTTCCAATATGCAGCGGAAATGCTGCCGACTGTGGTGAGAGCTCAGGGCGTGTCTTTGATCCATATCATCGGTTATATCGCCCACATTTTGGGACCTTACATTATTTATCTGGTAAGTGAATCGAAATTTCTGTTAACGACATCGTATTTCTACGATCCGAAAATTACTCAACCTCTTTTTTAATTTACCACTAATATTATCTGTTATTGAAATACGTTTTTTTAAGTTGGTTTAATTTGTAGAAAAATTATGTTCCTTGTCGGCCATGGATTCTTCTTGTGATCTTACGAATCACGGAAACAAGATAGATTTTCGATATATTTTCCTCCGTTTCGTTTTTTTGTGAAGGAAATGTAACTTTTCTATTGTCTGTAATTATTTACAGGTTTGCGATACTACACTATAGCTTCGTTTCTAAATGAAACGAATGTTTACAAAATCTCGTTACACAGGTAACACCAATGATCCTTTGTATATTGACAACTTCTTCAAATTCTGTCTTTAACCAATATTCTTTATTAATATTTAAAAAAATATTAAGTATACAGAAAATACGAAGAGGAATATTTGCGAGGACACTCTCGATTATTGTGTAAGTTATTCTGTTCTGAATTATAAATTTACCTCAAAGTATACTATTATTTGTGTAATGTTATTACCGAAAATGAACTTATGGAAGTATCCATTTATTTCCCGAAAATCGAAGGGAAATTAAGGAATTAGCGGAAAGCGGAATTAATCGCTATTATTTCTAAAAGAGGTATAAAGGGAGACGTATAAAGGGAGACGTATAAAGGGAGACGTATAAAGGGAAACGTATAGAGGGAGACGTATAGCGGGAGACGCACAGAGGGAGGCGTCTAAAGGGAGACGTATAACGGGCGACGTAAAACGAGAGACGTATAACGGGAGGCGTATAAGGGGAAGGCGTATAAGGGGAAGGCGTATAAGGGGAAGGCGTATAAGGGGAAGGCGTATAAGGGGAAGGCGTATAAGGGGAAGCGTATAAAAGGGAGAATATTTTTCGTTTAATTTAGGCTGACATTGATCCATCTTTACCGCTGGTTGCCCTCGGTTTGCTGTCTTTTGGACACGCCTTCCTGACCCTTGGCTTGCCAGAAACGTTGAACCAGGAATTACCAGAAACCCTACAGGAGGGTAACGACTTCGGCAAGGAACAAAGTTTCTGGTGGGTTCCGTGTATATCCTCGTAAGTATAGATTCTATAATATTCTTCCTCCGCCTTATGTCAATATAAATTTACTAATAATCGATTATTTCAATTTGACAGGAGCAAAATGCTGAAAAAATCTTATAGAAAGAAGAAAGGCCTTTCAAATCCAGCGTTTACTGGCAGTGTTCAAAAAATGGATTGTACTAGGTTATAGCGGTTAGATTTGGCGACGGCGAGAAACTTGCCACTGGCATGAAACTTGCCAGTAGCGTGAAACTTACCAGTGGCATGAAACTTGTCAATGGCATGAAACTTGTCAGTGACATGAAATTGCCAGTGGCGTGAAACTTGCCAAATTCGTTGTAAATATAGTTATTAAACGTGTGCGTGTGATGTTAGATGTTAAGATATTACGAACGTATTGAGATTGGAGAGCTATTGAGAGAAACTAGGAGGAAGTATCGATTATTGCAGTGAAAGAGACAAGAATCGTCAAATTACACAAGGTATACGTTTAAGCAATTAATTGACGCTTCATCGACGAAGTAGCTTTGTTGCACACAAGATAATTTTCTTTAAAGTGTATCTTTTTTTAATTGGAATGACTGTATAAAAATGTGAAGAAATTTAAAGAATTAAGAACGCGGCATTTAAAGTACGTTGCGTTCACATATTGCGATGTAATTATTTCGCGTACTATAACGTCGGTAAAGTGTTGGAAATGAGAAACGATTCAAGTATCTTATGTAAATGTACAATTAAATTCAGTATTGGATATACGTATTAAAGGAAACGATATGTAAGGAAATAATATACCATAGTATTTATGCATCTTTCGCTTTAAAAATCGAAAAGAAAGATCTATATCTTTTTCTTCTTGCTCTTTTTTTTCTTTTCTCGTTGAAGGAATACTCTAGTTGAATTGATTTAACTATGAAATACCGTGAATAACAAAGGATTGCCACGAGACTCGAAACACAAAAAGAGAGCTGTCTTCGCGCATTGTCAAGCTTTCAACTTGTCTCCTTTATTACGAATCGCCTTTGTATCAATATAGGTGATTCATAAATCGCCGACACTTGAAATGAGAGTTTCGATCGACTTTTAAACCGAAGTGTATTTTGCGTTCGCTCGATCAACGTGGCTTTTTTTCATCATCCATTTATGCATCAACATGTTGAATGCTTTGAAAACTCTGAGATCTCTGTTATTTAATTTAAATATATACATACATATATATATATTATTCTAATGAAACATCAAGATTGAAATTCTTTTATGATATTTTCTTTTTTATGATCTTTCAGTATTAATACGAGAAATATCTCTATTTGATATATTTAGATATAATAAGAATATTACTTCTAATAAGTATCCTTGAATCCGTAATTACTGATCATTCATAAAATGGAATGCATTAAAACAATTAATTGCTAAGCGTTCATTAGCTACCATCATACCCAATTGAGATTATAAAATGAAAGTTGTAGGATCTTTTTAAGCAGGAATTTTTTTTAATACAAAGGATATTAACATAATGTTCGACATTCTTCCGAAATTGTTCTGTTTAAATCCAGTGGAAAAAGCAGTAAATAATTTATAGAATTATATACAAATTTTAGAAGAAAAATTGATAGATAATGAGTTAATTTTGAAAATGCTCAGGTTTAAATGTTACTTGAAACAGATCGAAACTCCGTCACGTGTTCAATTAGAAATAGTAAAATTCTGATTCGTGAAGAGACGCGAATATTTCCAATCTCGTTCCTTTCGATCCTCCGACCTGTTCGTCTTAAGCGCACAATCTCCGTTATACCACCTTTAAACAATGATTCTAGCAACTAGAATCATTCGATCGTTAGAATCATTCGCGTACTTATGAGACTAGCCCCTGCTTTCAGTTACCGATTAAAAAGACATACTATTGTTCGTTGCAAATATCAGCTATCGTTCCTCAAAACCTGAGATTCTTTGAAATATTCCTACGCTAGAGATTCAACTGTACATAATTGTTCAAGGCTACAAGTTAGTTCGATCCTCGTGATGCAATGGATAATAATTCGATCGTCTGGAAAATAATTCTGGACGAGAGAATTCTCATTTAACCCTTGACGGTCGATGATTTTGTAAATCATGTACGATATCGTAATCAGGAATGAATTCTTTTATATTTTTAATCTTGAAATTACACACGGCCAATACATATTAAGCTGAATCGCAAATAAATATTAAGGGAGTCTTAAGGAGTTATAATATCGACATTTCTTATCAATACGATACTGATATAATAATGTGATATAGTACAGAGTGTTTCGTAACTGATGATTCTTCGTATTTTCGAGAAAATAAATTTTGAATATGTTTCGTGAATGTCGTGTGAACACGAGTTGACAAAGCTTCAGAATTTCATTCTCTCGAACGTCGTACGAAAATCTCTCGTTCTATATTTTCAACAGATCCTTTCACATAGTATTATTCTGTACCACTGGTTATTAACCACATTAACTAACCACTGGTTATTAACCACATTAACTAACCACTGGTTATCACAGTATCAATTACCAGACACCCTGTATAATACAGAATATTACTTCAAATATCCGTATAATGAAGCATTTCATTTTCTATAATTAATTATAATTAAGTTCGGCTGTTAAGGGTTAATACATTGTAACATAAGTGATCGTTATCGTAGAACTCCTAATTATAGGATGGAGTTAGATTAGACGTATAATGATGAACGAGGATCATCGAGCATTAATGTATTTAATTATAGAGATATTTAGCAGTTTATTTTTGTTCGGGGGATTCGTCGATGTGTGTGCAAATAAAAAGTAGAATTGTTTCTTATATTAAGGTTTATGGAAGTTTTATTCGGCGAATCAATCTTATGGACGTGAGTGTATACGCGAATGTATACGTGAGTGATGATTATGAATACTATGAATAGGTTTCTTCAGATTGATTGCGTTGTTATTGGCACAACGACGAACACTGATCGTCATACGATGGCACGATTTGCTTACAATATTCTTTCCTTTCTTTTTTTCTTCTTCCTAAACCATAGAAACAGTCAATTAGAGTTATTTTTTTTTTAATGTACGCACAACTCGTTTTAGATAGATAAAAGTCCAGCAGTTGGTGCTGAAGAAATTATAACAATAATTTAAAAAGTCTTCAAGCTTGGATTTTATTAATATTGTACGTTATTTAAAATCGTACAAAAAAATATAACGAATAGATAAATAATCGTTAAAAATACGTGGATAATCGTTCAAAAGATATAAAACTGTTTCTTTTCACAAAGAAAAATTATCTAAACGTACTATTTTTTTAAATAAGATTTTGTCCAATATATTCCAGTAAAAAATGTTAAAAACATTAAAGGAATCAAAAATTTAAATCTCCCTAATTTATTATTTACGTAATTAATAAATTACGTAATTATTAATTTACGTAACATTTTCGATATTATTCTACGTAATATCTTTGAATATCAAATTAGCACCAACCGCTGAACGATTCGAACGTGCGTAACGCAAGTGAAAATTAGCATTAAAATTATAAAAGCTCTTAAAAGATAATAATAAAAATTATATAGGAACACGATTTCTAAGCTCGCTCCTTTTAGAATTAAGGCTTACAAATTCTTAAACGTAAACGATAAAAATAAAAATTAATGTAGGAGAATAGAAAAATAATATGTTCCGATTTTTTCTCATACAAAAATCGTCAGACTGATCCGCTTGTAATATTGTTACTTCTAAAAAAACACGAATCCTCCTTCGTGTTTTTTAATTGAATTAGTATTAAAAATCAGATAATTATCGTTCACAGGAGTGATAGTGTTGATGTCCATTGAAGTGTGTCTTATGGTAGCGAGGCAACGACCAGAAATGTTGGTCCCTTCCGAATTCTTCGCTTTGCTTGATAGTCTGAGGAAGATTCTGGCCGACAGTTTCCGGCAGGAACAAAACCAGTGCAGCGCCAAAAAAGGACACCGTGCTGATAATGAGCATTGGAAATCCCTCCCAAATTGCAGCCTAATGAACAAATATTAATTTATATGAGCAAAGGTTAAATACCATGAAAATCTGGTCAAAGTATTTCTCATTTAAAAAGTTTCATTAGAAAGTTTCAACCAATATAGTTTCATATCTTAAGTTATTCCATCATTTTTTATTTTAAATTTCAATTTTTTGATTAAAGATCAGTTAAAGAAAAGCGTTGGTTGCAACTTCCAAAACGGGCTTTCTAGAAAGTGAGAAATATTTTGATCAGATTTTTATAATATTTAATTTCTTCAGGAAACAACTTGTTTTAAGGTAAGAAAAAAACTATTTTACATTTTCATGAGAAAATTTACATGAGAACTTTTTCATAATTTCTAATAGCGCTTATTGTATCTTTTGGAATAAATTAAAGAGAAGTTGAACGTGGATGTACTTAGCGGTGTTTCAAAAATGTTGTAACAACAATAGTAGTATAAATATTTATTTACCGAGTCAGTGATATATGGCGCCAAAGAGTGTGCAACTATTCCGAAAATATGAATGAAAGATACGCCCTGCGATCTGACTGGCGTGGGCAGAAGTTCTGCTGCATACTGAAGACCAACATTGGCTGCCATGTTCAGACAGAATCGCGACAATATTGACATTACTAATTTCGCGAGCACTGGGGAATAAATTAAAAAATACAAAATTAATCCTGGATACACAATACTTGATTGTAAGTTTAATTAAAAATATAGTCCGATCGAAGCTTAATCAAAATCAAATTAAAATTTCACACAAACTTTAAACTTCTATAAATCTCCAAATTCTAGAAAACCAACATATAGAAAATTATTGCTTCTAAAATGTGCACACCTCTTTCAATTTCGCCACTAAATTAATTCCTAATAATTCCTAAATTCTAGTTCCATCAAAATAATTATTTTCCAAGATTAATACCTTCGAAGTTGCCAAAATTCTTTTACATTCATCATAAACTTAATTTCAGATTTTTCTCAATAATACGTCATTATAATCGTTTTAATTTTACTTTAATAAACAGATCGATATATTTACTGGAATGCAGCATAAGTTCAGCGATACTGAGTACACAGGTCATTGCCATCGTGAGAAATCCGCAGAGTCTACGACCCCATCGGTCGAGCAACAGGGCGAGTAATAACCCAGCTGGAAGTTCTGTGGCACAGGCGATCGAGAACGACACGAACACCGAGCTCTGGATAAGTTTTAATGAATACACGTGACCGTCGAACGGGATCAGGGTGAAACACCTACAAGATTGTATCGGTTATTTATGAAGGTTTTCTCGCAACATGAACTCGTATCTTATACTTGCCAGAATGCAACTAGAAGAATAGTGTTTCTCGCCAACCGTGGCGTTTTGAACAGATCGAGCAGCGTCGCTGATTCTTGAATTTTGTCCGGTGCCTCCATGTTACTCTGCAAGAATTTATTTCGAGAATAATTAACGAAAGATATAATACGAGTCGTGCCTTTAGCCCTTACACAGTTCAAAATTCATAACACACTGAAAAGAAATTTTATTTTCATTTTATTCGTCATTAATAGATAGCACGAACAGTGGCACTTTGCATTCTGTTTTATGGAATTAGTCGGCATGGCTTTTGATATCGAGATTTATTAATATAATGGGTGGTTGGCTGACTAAATACTTTTTTGATCCGAAATACAGTCGGGAACAAAACTAAGTGGATTAGTGGAGAAAATGTAAAAATTCATTTCAATCATTTGCTGAACTATCTGCATATTATTAGAAGGAAATATAATAAATAAAACTCAAGTATATGAGGCTGATACTAATTTGATTATACTTTCTTCACATCTATTTCCATTAACTATAGCAGCTTATTTTTATCCCCGATTGTACTTATAAATTGTAAATATTTTATAATTTCTATATAAATTCCCAGATTTACTTCAAATTTTGTACGAGATCGATATAATACCACAATGGAATCGCGACAGTCAAGTTTCATTTCATATTTCATTTTTCATCGCGTTTCATTTTTAAAACCTGTCTATGCATGTTAAAATACATTCGCGAGTCTGTGTGTTTTCGACGTGAATCAAATATATCTGTCAGCACAGATTCAAGTACTGTACCGTATGATTTCGCGTAAGCTTTCTAGAATTCTATTTGATCGAACTTACGACTAATATATCGTAAATACGCGAGTCTGGATTTCTACGATTGATCCTAGTTATTCTCCGTAGTTTCTCAACAACCTTGTCCATCATCCCGTTGGAAACGTACCAGCTTGAACAGAGAAAATACGAGTGATATGGATCGATAAGTAAATTTGCATAAATCTCAAAGCGCAAGTTGAGAATTCGAATAATCGAACGATTAGGAGTTTACTTACCGGGCGCTCTCGGGAAGAATCCACGGTGTGATAGCGACAGATAACAGCGGTATGGCAGTAACGTAAGTAAAATATCTCCAGTTCGCGATATAATAGGCTATCCATGGTAAAATTGTACTGGCCACTGCGAAGTATACGCCAAAGGCGATATTCACGACCAACGTTCGTTTCGAAACAGCCATATATTCGAGAACTGTGGGATAATTGATCGTCGATAACTCTCGGAATAACTGATTATTATATCAAGATACTTAACGACGATTATTCTTTATGTTGCAGTAATAGAACATGGAAGATTTATCGAGTGAAACCGGTTATTATTAATATGGAGCAATTGATGACGAGCCGAATGAACGATACCATCAACATAATTGTAGGATAATTGTAAGATTATAAATATAATTCCGATTTTAAATTAATCCGTTTACTCTGCAAACGTGAATGTTCCGAGTTTGAGCTGGTCCGTATAACAAAAAGCGCTACATAATGCACGTGTTTTGCTTCTAACGTATTTAAACGAATTACGTGTTGAAAATTTTGTGATAATTTTCATTTCGAACGAATATACAGAGTGGTTGGTAACTGGTGGTACAAGCGGAAAGGGGGTGATTCTACGCGAAAAAAGAAGTCGAAAATATAGAATAAAAATTTTTCGTTCGAGGCTTTGTTTTCGAGAAAATCGACTTTGAATTTTCGCTCGATACGCGTGCACTTTATCGCGTCTCGTTATAACGGATCTCACTGTAGATCGTTGTCTCGATGGAAGAATTAAAAAAAAAAATTTGTATTCTATATTTTCGACTTCTTTCCGCTTGTACCACCAGTTACCAACCACCTTGTATAACTCGATTTAAGAATATCAAGATATAACTATCCTCGACGACATGAAAATCGATGAAACGATCTTTAACAATAACAAAATCAATATATTCATCTCTGGTGGTGGCAAAAGCTCTTGAATCAAGAACTCGAACCGTATAGTTCAATCGAGTACAGCAACGTCAAAATTATCTTCGAGGAACAATTCATCAAAAATTTCTCACGCAACATCATCTTTCACGTAATAGAAACATTGACTTCATACTAACGTTATCTCTCGCGTGACTGAAACATTGGCTTATCGGTCGAACCTCTCGCACTTTCTACTTCGTAGAAGGCTTACCGATAATCAGAGGAATGTTGATACAGTTATCGAACGCCAGTCCAGTGAGAAACCTACAGACGGCGAATGACCAAAAACTATTTGCGCTGGCAGTGAAAATGGAGGCAAAAAGGGCGATACCATTGCAGAACATTAAAGCTGGGATACGACCCTTGTGATCGGCGATCCAACCGACTAGGAAACCACCGATGATGGATCCGCAGAAGAAGATGGCCTGCGCCGTTGATACGAGGTATTCTCGGTCGCATACCCAATCTAGCTAATCACCAAGGTTAAGAGTTAGTCAGCGAAAAACCAGATTCATATTTTTCAGAATATAATTTTAATCCTGCTGCGGTCTTCGAATTTTTATATCTCGATTCTGCTCGCAGTTCGATGAATGAAAGAGTTCTTTATGCTCTGAAAAAAACGTTCGCGTAAAATCGGAACGAGGAATTATCCGTACTAACAATTATCGTCTTATACTTTCTTTAAACTTAAGAAATTTACTATAACAAGGTTAGAGTAGATCGGAAATGACCCAAAGAACGCAGCAGAAGTGTAAGAATTTCGAAGCATGCGATTCAGACAACGATGTGAATACTTCACCTCAGTTCCTATACTAGGATATGGAATCTGCGTAAAATTATACTCCCATTGAGTACATTTTATCGTTTTGTTTGTTTGGAAGCCCGATGAGCTCAGGCTCTTATCGCTCTTCAACAGCTCTGTGAAGTTTACGTCCTTCCGTTGACATTGTTCGTAATAGGGATAAACGTTCGTCACTGGAATCGCTATCGTAATCCTAAACACCCCATACGATAGATGATTAATCATTTTAATTATTAAAATAAGAACCAAAGTCCAGACAGAGTAATCCAAAAATATCTTGTATCTTATCGTGAAATTTTTCTACAATATTTTCTAATAATTTTCGAAATGTTCGAAAATTCGAGAAATTCCAGAAATCGCGATCGTTTCTCGTTGCTCTTTGTTCAAAATATCGATCACGATTAATCAGGCACTACCAACCACATCCACTAATATCACTGTCAGATCGATTAACAGCAAGTTATGAAATTAGTAATTAAGGGCACCCTCGATCAAACCATTTTTCTCTCTCAACGTCACACTAAATCATGTCAAATGTATCTTTCCGTTCCAAATGTCGTCGACTAACTTCCAACGAACAAAATGTCTCAATACACTAAGTTCGATACCTTCGTGTTCTTTGTGGAGATAACCGAAGAATTTTTCCGTTATTGTAGCATTTTCGTTGCTGCTTCTTAATTTAAAAGTAAAGAAATAAAATTAGTTTGAAAAAGCAATTAAAGTAATTCACGTGGGTTTCTTTGAAGACGGCGGAAAATCGATGATAAAACGAAATAGAAATAGAAATAAAATAAAATAAAATCTGCGATTAAACGAATAATTAATACATGTTATTTTGAAAAGGAAATTGGCGATAAAATAGGCGAAAAACAGTTTCTATTAAAAAGGTTATACGAATAATCAACGCAGTTTGCTTCGAAGCAAAATTAGAATTGGCAATCGAGCGAATGATCGACTATTTATTTGGAAAAGTTAGCGGAATCAATGACTAAACAAGCGAGATTTCGTTAAATACACGATTTCCTTCGTAAAGAAAGAAAAAGTAGATTTGTTGATTACACGAATAATCGCTGCAGTTTATCTCAAAGAAGAAATAGCGCGGATAGTCAAACAGGCGAGAAACAAGGTTTCTCCGGGAAAAGAAAATAAAATAGCTGATCGAGCAAATAGTAAATACAATTTACCTTGAGAAAGAAGCAGACTCGAGCGATCAACACTGTTTCCCTCGAAGAAACGCTAAAATTAATGGTCAAACAATCAAAGTAAGTAATTTTTCTCGAGGATAAAGTAGGATCAGTAGTTAAATCAACAAGATTGGTACAGCTTCCCTTCAAGAGACACTATGATCAATATTTATACAGGCAGTCACGGAATCTCCCTTTCGACTGATCCAATCATTGAGTGAAACGATTGTATTCGATGAAATTTTCCTCGAAGATGAAGCAGAGTCGCAGATTCTTACGTAAACAACCGATCAAGTTTCCACGGCAATAAACCTAAATTCCCTGGCTAATTGAAAATATAAAGGAGACACGACCACATTTCCATTTAAAGAAATGCAATTGTTAGTTAAACAACGATAGGATTTTCTTATTCGAAAAGAGAGGAGAAAAACGTCCGATGTTCACGAAGTCTTGTACAAATATGATGAAATAAGCTTGCTTAGCGAAGACGAACACGATACTCGGTGACACGTGTTTGCCAATAAAAAAGGAGAGAATCGAAGAGAAACGGAACCAAAGGAAGAAACGTTGATTGACAGTGGAACCGGCGAAACTAGAAATAGTTTGGAAAACACGATTTTCCGATCGCGGACATCGAGGACCACGTGCTCGCGTTGCCATTAATCGAACTCCATTTAGGTTTGCGGCAAATCGTCGCAACAGCGACGTTGGTAGAACAGAGACACAGAGTTCTTCTGTCTCACAAAAAGCAAGGTGCATACATATGTATTTCCTTGTTTCTCCAAAGCATAGTGGCGCCACGCCGGAAACCGGTTGTCCGAAGCCAGCCATACTTTTCAATGGTGTTGAAATGAATTGTATTGTCGTCTTGTCGCGTACTAAAATTGCGATATATGGACGGTGTTAAAAATTGACGTTGAAACACAACTGATTTTTGCAATTTAAATAACGGATGTATTCAAACGAATTCAGTGGACTTTTCAGGTAAATTTGTCGTTTGTTTTACCGGGTTTGATCTTGGATCGACTCTAGTATATTTTTCATATTTAATTGAAATGGGGAATTGCGTTATGTTATTTGTTGATACTCTGTAGGTTAGAAATGTGAGCATCGTTATTTTAGAATTAATATTTACAAAAGGCATAAATGTAATTGAATTCTAAAGAGGATTAATTAAGAATGCTCAAGCTTTTTGTGAGATTGGTTTTTTCTTGCAAGCTACCTCTATAAATTAGACCTCTCCTGAAGGGACACGTAGTTTCGTCAACCGGTTTCTTCTAACAAGATTCGTAGAATTAGCTTTTTGCGAAGGGACTGATTTATGAATATTGTTTCTTCTGAAAAGACTGCTTTGTTACCATAAAAAATCAAGGACAGGTTTTCGTAGTTTATATTCACCGAAATATTCACACACACAATAATTTCGAACAGTACGATTAACAAATTACTAGATATGTCTGTACAAATTTCACCTTACGCTCGAAGATACAAGCAAAGCGAAAATTAAATTTCCAAAATCAAATATCAAGAACAGTAAATAACTATATGCAGAATATTCTTCTAGCGAAAGACAGACAGTCTCTACTCAGTATGTACATACGAAGAGAAAGATACACACTACATTCCAAACACATGTCCAAACACAGGAATGACCTCGTAACTTACATAACACCACAACTAAAGAAATTACACCATATAACATTGAATGTGACGGATGTAATATGGCACATCAATTATCGAACAAAAAGTTTCATAAAATTCAAATTAAAAGAAATATGGGATCGCGAAACACACAACGGGTGTGCATAAGTTATGTACGTAACTTCCAACTTACACACATGCAATAGGTTTAACCGTTACTGGCGTTGGTAATAACAGAAGCACAGTCATGGATCCGTTACCATGTCTAGCGTTGTTTCAACGAGTTTCATTCCCACTTGATTTAGTGTCGCTCCTAACCGCTGGTTCACGCAACAGAGAAGGATAAAATGAACCACGACAGATATACAATTACATACTTACGTACTATATGGTTCAAAGTCTATAAATAATATTGTAGACGGTATAATTAGAGGCCTTCTGTACTATTTCCGCACGCAGTAACGTCCTAAACGTATACACGGAAAACTTTAAATCGTGGCACAATTGAAGCCAGAAGAAATTTTAAAGTGAGCTAAAAAATGAAAAAGAAGCCGAAGATTCAAGAATAACAGAATTACACTGGAAACTCTATTTGGGTGGGGGGGGCGGGGAGGGTGCGTTTGAAAATCGATCGCGTATTACGCGGTAGGTAGTAGTTGACTGATATGATTGGAGTAATAAATGTCATTACGGATTATTTGATATCACTTTTGAATAAAACTTTTTGAATAAAATTCAATGTCAAGATTTATTCATTATCGATACTTATCTTGTTTACAGTAGATTGTAGAATCGAGATATTCTGTTCGTAATTTTTTATGAAAATGTTCTTCGCTTTGATGAAGAATTTTTATTTTTAAAATGATATAAATGTGATATCTCGACGATATAAACGATGATTTTCTTTATCTGTATATAAACTAAGCAACTTCTAGTTTTATAGATTTTTACACAAAGTTCGTCAAAATCATACGTAAGAAATATTTTCTTTAGATCTTGTACCGATTTACTGAATTACATATAGTAAATTATGCTAATATTTAATAACTAAATATAACTAGATATAAGTAATTATATTAAATAACAAACGGGATCACAATATTGTTTATGGGTACAGAGACCTTAGAAAAATTATGATCGTAGTCACGTAATTACATTGGTTCCTCAAGAATCCTGTCTACCTTGATAGATCATTAAGCAACGTGACTGGAATCGCATTGCGTCGTCGAAGGAAAATTTTTTATCTTTACTTTGTTGTATGAAAATGCTTTCACTGACTGTGTAGAAGTCGGACTGAGGGAAATCTGTGTTCGCTTCTGGTTTCCATAACAGTAGAACGATGGATCTTGAACAATAGATACATTTCTGTTATGTATTATAAACACGTAACTAAAGAGAATTCCATAATATCACCCAAAAACAGTTCATTCAATTTTAATTTCTGACTAGAAGAGACGAGAAATTCGCTAATAGAAAATTTTCATTTTTAAAATGCTTTACATTTATTAATACTCTTTTTTCGAAAACGATACTTATCGTACCATCTAATACTCAAAGATCAAAGCCTATCACAGTTTTCTGTTCCATCTTTTTTAAATGCTTAAAATATTAAACCTAAATTTAATATTTTTTATCATTTTATTAACACGAAATCTGTTATTAATTATTTACTGTAATATTGTACAAATATTTCAGTCTTCATTTTGCCATACTAATACATAATGATCGTGATCTATCTTGATCATCTATCTTTTCCAAACTGATAATGTATTCCTTCATGGAATTTACCAGTTTCACTTCCTTATTGTTCATTTATCACCTAGTATCGGTAACAGATCATGTTATACGTGTTTCGTCGGCAAAACAAACAGAACTAAAGGATCTAAGAATCGCTCAGTAAGTAACAATGCGATTATGGCTGATTTCAGACAATCTGCGGCATTAAATTTTCTCACGTTGTCTCGTAACGATCGTGATTTTCCTTCTGATCCTTCAGATTAAACGTCCTTGAACATCGTTAACTAAATCATGAATTTATAACGAACCCCATTTTTCATTATTTTTTAACAAGATTCCAAAAGATATGAAAAGTAGACAAAACGGAGAGTTTATCTGAACATAATATTTATCGAATAAATCGAAATTTTATTACACGTATTTAAATATTTAAATAATCTATCATTCGAGTGTGTAATTTGTAATTATAAAATTTTATAATTCGTAAACTCGTAGAAGGCAATTAAAAACTCATGAATACACAAGTGTGTGTCACTTCATGTATGTACTTGTTGTATCGGGTATTTATGACATTCAAATAATAATATCTACATTTAGCTTTCGAAAATTAACTTGCTAATACGAAGCGTATTTACCTTCATATTTTATAATAAACTTAATTATTTCGTTAGCAATGAAACATGTGCGTCTCGCAGAAATGTAAAAAATCGTAGACAAATATAATGTTCCTAGTTTTACTTAACTTCTTAATTTTATTTACAATGATTATTGTAACGAAGTGTCTTCAAGTGGCAATAACTCAAATTTAATCCAATTTTTACGAACGCATAATCAAACTCGAATTTTATTCTTTAAGATATAGTTCATTCGAGTAACTCTGAAACGTAATTAATTAAAGCTTAGAAACGAAAGATTAAAAACATTTAATCCCCAATGGTGTATCTATTCCACTCTATATTAATATTAAAAAAACATACAAATCGGCGTCAAAAGATGTCAATATTTACAATCATAAAAATCGCCACGTTAAATCATCTTTTCATCTACTAATCCCACTCATAACAGCACACTCACCAAACAAACTATCAATGATCGCAAACGAGTCACAATGCCTTTCACATTTTACGTAAGCAAAAAAAGAATACAACGATCGTGATAGAAACTTTACAAGTGTCCCATTTACATATGTGCGTGTCTGTGTCAAGACTGCAATCAGTAAGATTAATCTCGTCTGTCGTCGACAGCATGCTTCTCCGCAACCTTACTAGTTGGCACCGAATAATGGTACAATCGTCTCGTAACATGTATGATCGATAACTCGTCACGCTAGAGGGGCATATTCATTACTCGTCGCTTCAGATTGCATCACGTTAATATTAATTAGCGACAGAAACTACGATAAAGGTCGCGAACTCTCGTATGTTGAACCTTAACATTGGGGCAGTGAACGATATTTATGGAGTAGAGATGATATAGCACTGCACGTACGTAGCTGTGCGCATAGCATCGGATTCCATTGACTGTTAAGGGAATTAAAATGAGAAGAGAGAAGAATTTTCCATAACGATGCTACTAAACGGTATCGAGAAGAATCATTTCGTCGATGGTCTACAATAAAAGATTATAATACGTACTTGAGGCGGATAAGTCTCCTACGTGAAAATTACATTGAAGAAGAAGAAGAGAAAGAGAGCGATATAGAACCATGCGTTCCTTCAAGAAAAAAGAAGAAAAAAACCGACTAGATGAAGTAAGTAGTTCGCAAAAATATAACGTATCGTACCTTCGTGACTTTCCATACGAAAGTCGTATTCAGCTCTCCGCGGCTCACCGAATTAAAAAAAAAAAATCGTGTTTGTAAGTGTGCTTTAGATACCGAAAAAAACAAGTTTTAAAAATCATGTGACAAGCGCATTTTTAAATCTGAGACGTTATCCTCTTTTGTTCTCCCGCCCCTGCCTTTTCTACGCCCGTCGAGATCGAATTCTCGCGATATTTTGCAATTCGTAGCTGCCTCTTTGGCACGAACAATTAATGTCACGTTTTTAGAGGATTAGACGCTGAAACTATTAAGAGCTGCTCGTCAGAATATTCCTTTTAATCTTTCACACGATGTAAACTTCCGTGGTAATCGACTTTGAAGTTTATTATCTCGTAATCTTTTCATCGAATTTTAATCCTTTTAGGTTTAAATCTGCCGAGTTTCTGAGCACTGCGTACACATGCAAGCAAAATTTCTCTGAGAAGCGGAAAACTTCGAAATTTTTGTATTTATCTATAACGGCATTGTTTTGCATTTGTATTTGTATTTATCTAAATTTCAAGAATGTCTGAAAGTTGCGAAAATTAAGACATCGATATTTTCTTGTTTGCTTGTGGTAGCTGGTATGGCAAAGTAAGTGTACGAAATTTCTGGGATCTATGGGAAAATTCTCGTTTAGCAGTTACGCGTAGGAAAACTTTCAGAAGCAATCGTAATTAATAAATTGACAGTGGAAAAAGTAATTGGCCGATCGCGAATGGTTTTTCCACGCTTATTATAGCTTTAAATCGCGTTACATCTACAATTAGTCTTGAATTGTACCTCCGTAAAAACAAAAACATGTTTCTCCACTGTAACAGCACGAACGACTCCCACGCATACGTCGAATACTCGCTGCGATTCGAATTCCAGGTATTTGTAGCTCGACGATATTTCTCGAAACACTCTGAAATTGGAATATTCTTCGCGCATTTCTAAGATTCTCCAAGAAGAGATTTCAAGCACTTCTAGGGAGAAATTTCTTGGAAGATTATCTCTGTACTCTTTATGAACATAACGTGAACTTGGCATTATAATATACAGCATGTTGAATGCTGAAATTATCGATTTTATATACAGATTGTTACGACCGTTCGCGGAGAGACGTTGTTGGAATAAACTGTGATTTATAACTTGTTATATCGGTGTCTTATTCAATTCAATAACGCACACAAATACAAAGGAAGGGTATTGCAGATTTATGGAGATTATGGAGAAAGATATTAAATTTGTCAATAAATGCTTTGTTACAGTTGGTACGACCGTTCGCGGAGAGATGCGGTCGCGAGGACGCGTCAGCGAGAGGCGTAAATTCTCGCGACGACTATGTTAATCGACGCCGCGAAATAGTCGTTCCCCTGTTTCGGTTAAGACAACAGAGGTGGTTTAATGAATGTAACACTGTATTAACAGGTTAACATAGAATGATATATTTTACAATAATATGATGAATATGTTACAGAAATTTGACTCGACTTTACGATATCTCTAGATAAATTCGTTTGCTCGTCAGATTTGTCGAAGTGTCACGTTTGACTCGTCAGAAGGAACTGATCCCCTTCGATTATTCCTTTGTCTCATTTGGAAGATGACCCCCACTATGCTCGGGTCACGCCACCGCTCGCGCCTATGATCACGTATGCCTCTTCTTGCGTGAAAAACGTAACGGTCAAAAATCGACGTTTCTAGAGCTCGCTGCTTGGCAACAACTATGCTCTCGTCGATACATTGTATATGATCCGACGGGCAGATAGGGCGGTCTGCCTGCGACACTGTAGGGCCGCGAGCGACGGTTAGAAAATACAGCCTGTGGTAAGCCTCGTGGCGTAACACAGATTTTACGTTAATTTTATTCGAAAGATTTAGGTCAAATTTTTCCTTCGAAGAAGATTTTTCTGTCTTCAAAAGCGATTTTCCATCATTAATCGAAATATCATTTTTGCAATGGCTTGCTAGTGGGATTACGTGTTAAAACGTTCAGCTTTAAAGAGGATTATGTCCATCTCGGCGAGACTAGGCTCTCTAAAAATTGATGAATCCTGTACAGACAATATCTATAGTAAGCAACGCGTCGTCAAAACTTCAAAATATTATTACCCCGCTTTTACGTCGCAGATGTCGACAAAAATATTAATGAGATTTCCTAAGATAATCTCATACTTATTTGTATCGTTAATTCAATCGACTAAGGAACAAGTGGTGAAGAACTATTACCAGAATCCAGGGAAGGTTTTACTGGCAAGTTTTATTACAAAACATCTAAGAACGATTTACATCATAATAAAAATAATCGCGCTATCTCGTCGCGCGACATGCGCACGAGGTCTCTGCGATTGCTAATCGATCTACAAATACTTACACGTACATATGTACAAAACTCGTGGCCATACACCACGTTGTCCATATTATTTTCATCTCGTTAATATATTTTGTATATTTATGATGTTATTATTTTACTAGTATAACGATTATTGCACTATATTCTATAAGATGGAGCTTTTGTACGAACAATTTCAGGAACTTTTATAACAAAGGAAAGTACTAATTTTTAACATTAACTACCCACGACAATTTACGACAATTATTTTAACCTACGTTCTTACTCTAATTTTTATTCGCTCGCCTAATAATTGAATTTTTAATCAATCATTGTTGATGAAAAATCGCGATGATAATTGCATTGCGGATCTCTATGCAAATGCATATTTTCGTGGATACAATAATACAATTGAAAGATTTGATACAATCGAAAGGACTTGGGCAAAAGTATGTTTCTATCCATTAAATATCATCGATAGTGCTGTACATTTGGATATTTTACAAAATTTTGCGTCATACGCATTCTATAAATTTTCGTATCTTCGAATCACCCATAATTGCATAAAAATCCGCTGTTTTGTGATAATGAATATTAATGACGGTGGAATTTAAGATTACTGGATTCAGTAACTTGTCTTACTCTAATACATGTATTGCACGTTTTTGGAAGACTAAAGATTCTTTGCTCGAGATCAACGCGACAAATATTGTACTTCGTGGTGAACGTTTCGCTACAGCCTTTCGACCTCTGTGATCGAGTTTTCGCTTTTCCTCGATTTTATACTCGATCTCCGTAGCATGCTACTCCTTAAAGGTTCACCGCGAAGCGACGCTCTCATCGAATTCCTCGCACTGCATCTAGAAAATGATCGGAACATGGCGACCGGTGGTGTCTCCTCGTCCTCGCGTTTCCTGTCAAAACATTGTGTTACGACCGTTCGCGGAGAGACGCGGCCGCTAGGAGAACGCGTCAGCCAGAGTCGTAAATTCTCGCTACGATCATGTTAATCGACGCCGCGAAATAGTCGTTCCCCTGTTTCGTTTAAGATAACAGAGGTGGTTTAATGAATGTAACACTGTATTAACAGGTTAACATAGAACAATATATTTTACAATAATCTGATGAAGATGTTATAGAAATTTGACTCGACTTTGATCTCTAGATAAATTCGTTTGCTATGTTCGGTGTGTCACGTTTGACTCGTCAGAAGGAACTGCCCGCCCTTCGATTATTTTCGTCTTTTCTGGAAGGCGACCCCCACTACTTTCGGATCACGCCACATTCTTTTACGCGAGGTAAAATAACGGCCACGAGTCGACGTTTCTGGAGGTCGCCCTGCTTAATGAACCATGCGCTTGCCACTACAATGTTTGTTTGCGGGGCAGCCGCGACGATCCGTCTGCGATGTTGTAGGACCGCGAGCGACGGTTAGAAAATACAGCCTGTTGTACGCCTCGTGGCGTAACACATTGCGTTTAAAAATATTGAATCCAATCGCTTAAAGATTTGAATAACTTCCCAACTCGATCCTTCTCTTCTGTTCAAATGATTTAAAAAGCATTTGAAGAAAGAAGATAGTCCAGTTTTCTTTTGAGAGATTTAACAGATTTTAAGAAGAAAGTAATACGAAAGCATACGAAGATGTAGATCTAATAGAATGCTTGAGAATCTTGAACTTGGAGCTTGAAGATCTGTGAATATCTTTGAAAAAAGGAGACCGAAAGTTCCTTTGTGTGATTTTACCTTCCGATACAAGGTACATCCCACATCTTCTGATCTTTTCCAAAATCCTCGCCGTCCTGCAGCGTCTGCGGAAGATCCTTATTCAATGTTTCCGGCAAAAAGAGAGTCAGAAGACCGCCCATAATTCCGAGTGTGCCCAGCACAAGAAGAGGTAGGAACGAGGACACAACATTGAGATAGACTACGAAGGGTGCGAGGATACTAGCAACGTATCCCATTATATGTATCAAAGCTACACCCTGAGCTCTAACCACAGTTGGTTATACTTCAGCCGCATATTGGAGACCGATATTGTATGAAATGTTTATCCAAAATCTACCGAGAATTGCCAGAGATGCTGTATATATACCTGAAAAAAAATTTTAGCATTAGTTTTTAATTCTAATTTTTTATGAAATAATTTTAGAAAATTTTAAGGAATAAAAAGGGAAGAAATTATTTTATCTGTCTGTAATTTGTCTGGTTGTCTGCAATAGTTGATACAAGCATTTGCTAAGCTTAATATAAGCGTGCTTAGCTCTAAGCTAAGCACAAGCAATAAGCTTCTTATCTATAAAACGTTAATCTAGCCAATTTGAATCTAAGGGATTGTATTATGGATTACGGCTACTGAAAGCCATATAGCACTGCTGGAGCGCTGAAGCCCATCATTTTGAGGACTATTGCCAACGCCCTTTGATATATGCGGAAATACGAAGCGATCTTATGATCAAAGCAGTAGAAGGGGAAATAAAATATCTTTACAACGGATACATGATAGGGCTTGGAAACTATTCTAGCAATGTAGCAAATAATCTACAAGCATTTGCATGTTATAAATATTCCAAAATATACATTTTCTTCCTTTCAAAAAGCACAATGTTATACGAATGAAAAATATTCGTCTGATTAAGTCAAAATTATCGACTTAGGTTATTTAGAAGATTGATCAGTAATATAGAAGGGTGAATATATAAAAACGAAATGTACGAACTATTGGAAACGGCAGAAGCCCAGATGCTGAAGATACCAGAAATGACGAGGGAACCACACGCCAGCCATCTTCTGCCCCATCGATCAAGAACGAGC
The DNA here is from genome assembly GCF_051014615.1 of Bombus vancouverensis nearcticus. NCBI lineage: Eukaryota > Metazoa > Arthropoda > Insecta > Hymenoptera > Apidae > Bombus > Bombus vancouverensis. The sequence continues at coordinate 233,488 of NW_027468936.1, read as the reverse complement.
GTGAGGAACGTGTCAGCAGGCAGCTCGGTTGCTGCAGCAATCGTGAACGTAACAAACACGTCCAGGCCTAAATTATCGACGTTTCGTACGTGACCATCGAACACCAAAGAAATCGCCATCCTATATTTCGTAAAACAATTTCATATGATAAAGAAAAGCACGCTATCATATTTCATGTGAGAAGCAAATTCCTTGCTTCAGAAATGAAGTATTTTTAGACAAAAGATATAAAACTGTTCGTGAGATTTTTACAAGATACAATTCCGATTTTACGTCAATCTATTTGATATCTGTTTAATAGCGATACGAACCAAATAACAATAAATAGAATCGTGATATTCCGTAGTCGTGGCGTTCTAAATAGATCCAACACGGAGTACGTTTTGTCTGCTTCCTCCTCTTTGCAGATTCTGGCACAGGTTTCCTGTTATTAGCAAATTTTTAACTAGTTAATGTCGTTTGTCTGTTTTTCTTACAAATTTATGTGAATCTGTTATGTGTACAAAGATTACGATAAAATCCGGAAGAAAGTTTATGTTATATTTGTATGAGACGATCCTTTCGAAATAGTTTACTTGGACGTTCGCAAATTTTTTCATTTTACTTTATAAAACATCAAACCTCTGAAAGTCGATTATCTCCTTATATCGTACATTAATGTTAATATTGCCATGATCTATTCATAGACTGAGCAGTTTCCAAATGTTTAATCTATTTGTATAAAAATTTTCAAAGATAAAAACAATATACAAATTCAATAAATAACATTACAGAAATAGACAATAACAGACAATAACAGAAATTGACAGCAATTTATCGCTGGCAATTTAGGTGATGAATAAGATATAAAATTACTAGGTTGTAAACAAATTTTCATTACGTAAAAGACCCAATTAGACTTCTATTCAAAGAAAATGATTATATGATATGCTTAAAGGCATATAAATTGGTATTTATAGAACGCACATAAAGCAGGAAAGATCATAAAAGTAGAAAATACGGAAAAGATTGCGGTAATCGGTTTATTTACCCGGAATCGTCTATAGATGTCATCGGGCACCTTGGTGCCGTTGATTCGCTCGAATTTACCAAGGATTTTAATGGCCCTGTCTATCTGACCTTGGCTGACCAGCCATCGAGCGCTTTCCGGTATCAACCATGGCGTACCTACGGCTAGAACAAAAGGAACTGAGGTGACAATACAGGTCATCCTCCAGTCGGCCAAATAATAGGCGATTCAGGGTAGAATGCAAGTTGCAAATGTGAAGAATATTGCGATCGACATATTCGCCACGAATGTCATCCACTTTGGTCCAACGTATTCTAATACTGGAATAAAAAACATAATATTTAGAAGAATCATCTGTGAAAGAAATATTCTGTGAATAAAGAATGGAACAATATATTAGGTTGTCGCAGAAATTTCTTTCGTCTCGTAAGGAGATAATAGACGCATACTATTTTTTGTTTTATATTATTTTATTGAATTATATTCATTGGGACAAAATAGATCACACGTAATTCAATAAAATAATATAAAACGAAAGAAACTTTTGGGGCAACTTAACGCAATATGAAGAAGAAAAATTTGAGTTACAAATATATAAAAAGTAGATATACAATATATAGATTAATTTAACAAACGTGTTTAGTTCTACGATTAAATCGTGTTTAGATCTAATAACAAGGACTTTAATAATTTCCCGATGATTGTTCAAGCCCATTTAAATTTCCGTAAGTGTTTCGATACTTATCGACAAGAATACGTTTCTATTTACGAATTATACAGGGTGGTTGGTAACTGGTGGTACACGCGGAAAGGGGATGATTCTACGTGAAAAAAGAAGTCGAAAATATAGAATAAAAATTTTTCGTTTGAGGCTTTGTTTTCGAGAAAATCGACTTTGAATTTTCGCTCGGTACGCGTGCACTTTATCACGTCTCGTTATAACGGATCTCACTGTAGATCGTTGTCTCAATTGACGTTATTTTTAAAATTTTTTAAATTTTTAAATTTTTAAATTTTTAAATTTTTAAATTTTTAAATTTTTAAATTTTTAAATTTTTAAATTTTTAAATTTTTAAATTTTTAAATTTTTAAATTTTTAAATTTTTATTCTATATTTTCGACTTCTTTTTTCGCGTAGAATCACCCCCTTTCCGCTTGTACCACCAATTACCAATCACCCTGTATTTCTTAAAGATACAAAAGGTAGAATCACGCGTAACTAGCAATATCATAAATTAACTGTGAATAAACAGAGTCAAAGGATCATTTACATAATTCAAACACGAGCGTGTGTTACCTTGTTAAGCTATTTATGGTAGATATTGAAAGATCGATAAGCCTGAGATACATATTTATGTCGAAACGAACATTCTCTACGGAAAGTCGAGTCTAATTCGATGAAAACAATTGACTTCCTGAACGAACATATCGATATATATCCACAGTGCAATGACAAGTAAATATTACTCTATTTTCGTACAAGAAAACAGATTAAAACGATGAGAAGTTATCTTGAACAATTGAACTGACCTTCGCGATGAATGAATCTCGCAATTTCACGAATACGTAGACGAAATTAATGTCTGGTGCGTATACGTCCAATAAATTAGAAACGCAAGGTTGTAACTCTTTAATCGTATAACAGGACAAGATGCGATAAACACGTGGAAATATATCATAGTGAACAACGTCTATTTGTAGTTGCCGTAAAATAGGGAGTAATTGCTCTTAATGAAGCAACCGTGTTAGCCATTTAATAGTGGCTTGCTTCTAATCCGGAATCACCTTCAATTAGTTGTAACTAGTGGCTTCCTGATAATTACCGCTCAGTGGTTGTTTCTTTTTTTTTTTTTTTTGCTTTATTATAATTGCGATGCTCGAACCATGTTTACCATGGAACTCGCTTCCTTATTTAAAATCACTTTGTACCATTGATCTTTACTTTTCATGCTTCATAATGAACCAATTAGAATTCATAATAAACCAAAATGACGAACGTTCGTTTAAATCACGAGTTTCAGATATTTCTATTCTCTAAAATTACCTGAATTAATTTTTATTAAATAAAATAGCTATAGGATAATTCCACAAATCAGATATTTTGAGCAAATATCTCGGAATTTCCTGTTTAATTCGCCGTAAATTTTCCCAATACGCTCTGGACCTCCTACATATATATAACGTGTCTATACATAACTGTTAATTCATCATTTTCTCGTAATCCTAACAAACAATGCTTAAAAACTTTAACTACATTTTGGATTATTATCTCGCACGAATAAATTTTAAGCTATTAATCGCTTTCCTGAAAATCTGGGTTGGTTATCAGCTTCGGTACGAGACCATCGAGTAACTCCGGTACGCATGAACGGAAATAATCTCCCAGTTATATCCAAATGTTTAATAATTTTCTACATAGAAATTTAATGAAAAACAAGAATAGAAGAACCTCGCATTACAAAAATCAACTTCCATGAAATCTAAATATTATTTATGCTGTCTGTAATTTTCAACATCTTCTTTCGCAAATCATCATCACCATCATCATCATCACCATTGCGACAGCCATTCTAAAATATATGTATCATTAATTTAATAGAAAATAAGAGTAGAAGAACCTCACGTTATAAAAATCAACATTCATAAAACCAACAAAATATCGTTTTTTAAATATATGTATCATTCAGTTTGTATTGCCTTTACAACGCGTAGATAGGGCGAGGAGATCTCTTCTGAAGACGAGATATTATTCTCATAGAAAGGATACAGAAAGGAGAAGAAGACGTAAAGAAGCTTCTCTGAGACCACTCGTTTCATCACTTCGCCTCTCAAGGTTTACTGCCTTTAACATTACATTATTCGCGCAGAAAAAGTATTCGCTTTTCTCCCAGCTGTTTCCGTCACCCTGTTATTTCATATCGTGTTACCGTTCGATCAAAAGCGACAACTCATTTATTGTAAACGAAGATTCCGTGCGGCACAGTTAGCAAAGATAAATTACAGACGATCGTATTAATAATAATAATCTGACCGATATCTCGCAATGCGACCAATCGATAAACGCGAGCACCGTCCAACGCAAGGACGTTGTTAACGTTTCGAAACTGATTAACGTTCGTTCTCTTCTTTCTTTTCTTTCGTTTCTTCCTTCTCGCCTGTTGGCTCGTAAAAGTATCTTAGCATTTATAGACATTTTTTATTTATTTATATTTATTATATATGATGGTATCATAATTAGTACAACAAAGTATTATTACGTTTCTGTTATATATTCATGAATATATTGGAATTTCATTAGGATCGTAATAAAGTCATATAATAATTATATCGAATATGACGTCAGAATTATAAATACGGTTATTATAATGCAGAGTTTCAATTAAGTAAATTTAAAAATCTATATACAAGATACAAAATTATTTAGCGTAATTATATATTTCACAGTAATTACAAAAATATTTAATTATAAAAATAGTCAAACATTTATTATATTAATAAATCCCGATATTTGATAACCATTTATTACATGTTTAAGATAACTATTTATGCTGTATATTTGTACTAAATAAATGTTTGCATTAAATATCTCGTAACTTCTATGTGCATCTTCAGAAATGCTTCAAACTTTACCAATATAATCATTACAATGCTAATGAAATTTCAGAATGTTTTATATAACACATATTCTACATACATATAATTTTTCTGTGGCAAATATGTAAATGCTTTTATAAACTACTAGGTTTATACGCTTTGCAGTCTCATATTTTCCTCCCACTGTTAGCATTATCTGCAGTTTGTATGTGAGTTGTATGAAGTTGATCGAATTCTACGCTTTCAACGAGCTGGTCGAGTGAGGTTCTGCTTGAATAAGTTATAAATCCTGGCAGGAAGAAAGGCACGTGTTATTGATATCGACTGGTTAGCTGGAATGTTGAATAGGAATTTAAAGAACCAACTCAAACTTTATCGATAATAAAATATGGAAAATATGACTGCAAATAATACGTGAAAAATAATGGAAATATTCTATAGGATATTTGAATGTTTATTAGAGAATTTTAATAATAATATGGAACATAAAGAAGAAAGAAATTCGATGATACTAAATAATGATGATACTGAAAATTTCAGTGATTTTTATTAATATAAAATTAACATTAATATAAATAAAAACAAAATCTATTATAAATGATATAGACGAACTTTTTAACTAAATATCGTTAGAAAGAAAAGTGACACAAGTATACATACGAAACAATACAAAAAATCCGCATCTATCTAGAGAAATTTGTTATGAATTTCAAAGTCTGTATAAATACGTATACTAATACATAAAGCTTCTAAAGCTCTAAAGTTTTAGTGTTTAAAAAAAAGTACAAAAATATTTCTATTAAAATATATATGATATTTTCCACGGTATTTTCTACGCAGTTTCTACAATTAAGGATTTCCTCGTTCCCATCGATTTTCCTCTAGTTGTGAGACCCTCGGATAATCACGTCCCTTTCATTGGGTGATGCCCATGAACTATTGCAGTGGCTACATCACTTCCTGGCTTGGTCGTCGTCGGTGGTTGGCTCCTTTCCTGACTCCTTCTCCAAAGGTGCGTGTTCGTTATCGGTGGTCACCAATGAGGCTGATGGAAGGAGAGTGAGAGAGTGCGTTTCGTCCCGGGACTACCGGTGGACTCGTCAGTAAGGCTATGCCCGGTAGTCCCTGCCTTAGACGTAGAGGGAGTCTCGCTAGGTGCGGTATTTATATCAATCGCTCGTATATTCGACCGCTAGCGAGTTAGACAGACAGACTCGTTGTCGTCGTAGCCCTCTAGTGTTGGCGGTTGGTACCCGCGAATCGCCCGGGAGGTGTTGCGCCGCGTTGATGCCTCGACCTGTCGGCGTCCTGTTGATACCGATCCGCCACACAGCCTCCCCCTAGCGCTATAGCGTGACCCCAAAGCTATATAGCGCGATACAAGTTAGAGGGAATGGCTCGTCGTCGATGATGGAAGGCTGATCGTCGTGGGGACGAGGTGGTTGTCGCCTCTGACGTGCTGCTGGAGGTGATGCCCATGAACTATTGCAATGGCTACATCACTTCCTGGCTTGGTCGTCGTCGGTGGTTGGCTCCTTTCCTGACTCCTTCTCCGAAGGTGCGTGTTCGTTGTCGGTGGTCACCAATGAGGCTGATGGAAGGAGAGTGAGAGAGTGCGTTTCGTCCCGGGACTACCGGTGGACTCGTCAGTAAGGCTATGCCCGGTAGTCCCTGCCTTAGACGTAGAGGGAGTCTCGCTAGGTGCGGTATTTATATCAATCGCTCGTATATTCGACCGCTAGCGAGTTAGACAGACAGACACGTTGTCGTCGTAGCCCTCTAGTGTTGGCGGTTGGTACCCGCGGATCGCCCGGGAGGTGTTGCGCCGCGTTGATGCCTCGACCTGTCGGCGTCCTGTTGATACCGATCCGCCACAAAAGTATTTGTACGTTATGGTCAACAACGGGGTGACTAGTTATTAGCGCGTTCTCCTGTTTCATTGAAATTTTAATTCCATCAACGTAGTACGTTCTATGGTCGACGTCTTAACATAATTGTACGGATCGAATGTCTTTACGTAAAACTGTCCCGTGCACGTTGACGATTCGCGGCCAATCAACGATATCAGGCCGAATGTTACGTGCTCAACGCTATTTTTTCGCGTTCACGCTCTCATTGTTTGCGCGAAGGTTCAACGCGTTCGCGCGGCGTACGCGATAATACGCGCTCCGGGAATTTTATCCAAGGAGCATTGTGCGAGCGCAACACGTTGCGACACCACATCCTTTGCCTCTCTCGAAACGTCTTAATAACGAATTATGGTGCAATCGAACCATGCGCGTATAGCAAAAAGCAATCGTTTCTAGCCGTTCACTTTGAACACCGCGAAGGTTAATTTGGCAACTACATATATATCCATGTATTGTGTTTCTAACGATTGCCAAATGCTATTTTCATGCATATAGTGATGCCATCCTTTTGTTACGAAGGATTAGCATCAGAGAAATTTTCGGCTTATTACGCATATTGAAAATGTAACGTAAGATTCATCTTTTTTTTCAGCAAATATGCAGAGATACGCACAGGTGCGTTTGAGTATTAGAGCACCTACTGGTTACATTTATTGGAACGCTCTAGCGGATTTTACGCTGTAAAACATACGACGTGAATGAAAGTTCGGATTTATAATAAAATAAGCAGAAGATACAATCGGAAAAAGGATCTCAGCAAGACGATAGTATTAGGACAGCGTTAGGAAACGGTAGGCCAAGAAAAGCCGGTCGAAAGATGATTCGTAGAACTAAAGGAAAGTGTTGAGATATTGATCCGTTTCATAGCGCCGATGCGAGCGAAAAGCGAACTAAAAATTGCGCGTTTAAGCACTAAAATGTCTATATACTATCACGAAACTACGAAATATTACTAATCTTCTATTTACAACGAAGCTCGTAAGTCTCGTGACCAATTTACACGAAAAAAGATCGAGTTAGAGATACGATAACGCGTTAATGAAACTTCTAATCTCTAAATCTCTAGAGAGAAATCCTTAAAAGCTGTAGATCCTTAATAAACAATTTACCGATTACGACGATATGTCCCCTGATGCTCGTAACCAATTTTACACAGAAAACGGATCACCAAAGTTGCAAGACTTTCGAGTTGGAGGGAATGACGCGTTAACGAGAGCGTCGCGACGTATAATGTTTACAAAGTTTGCGTGGAAATTAACACGATCAGGAATAAGCTGGATCGTTGTCACCGTTTACGATCGTGTTTCCGAGATGAAAGAAACAGCTACTATTATGCAATCGATCGTTTCGAACTAGTAAACGGCGTAGCGAAATAAAACTCGGTGTAAGTCTTAACATACGTTCACTAGCAGGAACGTGTTTTATTGAAACTTTTACGACTCGCTACCGGCTGCTCCAGCCGTTGCATTATTTGAATAACATCGAAGGTTGTTGACCTAGCAACCGAACGAAGGTGCGATCCAATTGGATGTGGATGTAATTACACCTTGAAATACCTTTCGTCATCGAGCATTTCCAATTCCCCGCCGAGTGTCCTCCATTTTTGCGCTTAGTCTTTACGCTCGATATCGTCGCGATTTGCAAGCACTCGCTAGCAACAGAATGTGCGATCGTCGTCGCGCGTCGCTGTTTCGACAGAATTAACGTCGTTGGAATCTCACAACGATTGAGAAACCGCATATTTACTTCGCGCGAAAACCACGATGAACGAGTTATGTCTCGTTCGGGCTAATTTCTTTGAAGTAGTCAATGTGTCGATTTTTAATTTATGCTTCAAATATGTAATATCGGAAAATAAGGATAGAAATTTTTTTCCGATTACTTACAATTTATTAATATTAAATTGAATATACAAATATAAATTGGACAGAGAACGATATTTATTTAACGGAAACTAAATGCAATACTCGTATCTATATCAAATAACTTTACAGTTATTTGATCACTCTCGTCACAGCGAATCTAACACACACACACTCTCTCTCTCTAACAACTCTATCAATTCTCACGACTCTACTCTTCGACGACTCGAAACCTCTAACGACTCTACTCTTCGACGACTCAATTAGCTCTGATCTTCGCCAATACTCTCCTGCTCGGTCGTGCTCGCTCTTGCTCTCGTCCTCTCACACACACACACACGCACACTTTTCGGCTCACATACTCTGGCCTCTCGATTGCCACTCCTTGAAATGTGGAACCGTACTTCTGTTTTGACGCTGCTTATCTTTTCTCGCGTCACTGTTACTAGGCGCTCTTGGATGTAAACAAACCACGAAAGACGACGTACACGGTGTATTCTAATTTCAGCCGATCTCCAATCAAAGCTATTCTACGATATTACAAATATTAAGAATCGAAGATCCAGTGTGGAGAATTTGAAGGGTTGACTCTGAGATTTGAGAGTAATTTCAGAGAATAGAAGCTTAATTCCTGCGATTACTTCCTTCACATACTTCCCCTTTTCGGATCTTGACACTACGCAAGTCTCTTTCGGTCGTGCCGTACACCTCGCTGCAATATGTCCAAATCCGCTGCACTCGGAACACCTAACACCTTCTCCCCTCTCCGGACACTTAACACTTAGATGATCCTCACTACCGCAAATGAAGCATCGTTTCTTCATTGCATCTACAGATTGACTGGGCTTCCCGTTCTTCTGGGTTTTAGCCGGCTTCACAATCGACTTTGCTCTGCGACTCTTCTGCTCTTCGTACATCACTAACCTCTTCCTCAACTCTTTGATTGACGTAGCGCCGTACAATATAGCCTTATTGTTCTCGTCGTCTATTATTCCATCCGCTATGTATTCCACCTTTGCTTCCTCCTCTATGTCCACATGGTTGGCTATTTCGAGCATGCGGTACATGTAAGCCAAACATGCTTCATCACTCTCCTTTTTTGTTTCTCCAAGTTTCTGATGTACTTGCCTACTGTTGACTTTCCTCGAAAATTCTTTCACTAGCCCCCTCTTCAACTCATGCCAAGTCCTGGCATGACACTCGAAGCTCGCAAATATTTTCGCTGATCCCTTCAGCAGCTTCCTCGCGTAGACTGCCTTCTGCCCATCCGACCACATGCACGTATCAGCGACTTCCTCGAACGACTCGAACCATCGTTCGACATTTTCACCTTTGTCGCCACTAAACGACTCTAATGCATCTTCGACGTCTCTAAAACTCAGTGTCGAACCAACACATGCCCTTCGACAATATTCATCACGGTCCTGATACACCCTTCGCGTATCTCTCTTGTATCCTCTTGCGTTTTTCTTGTCATCTTCATCCTCACTTTCGTCGTCGCTTTCTTCTTCCGACGATATGTCGTTACCATCCATGGCCGCTTGTAGCCGTGCGCATAATTCTACTTTTCTTCCCGTCGTTTTTAAACCCAAACTAGCGAGGCGCTCCTTCAACTCCTTCGTATTCATTTTCTCAACATCTTCATCTTCGTTACAATCACGCGCAGCTCTCTGTACGTTTCCTAAATCTCGTTGACCGATTAGCTCTTCACCGCCCGTCGATCCCTTAGAATACGATTGTCCAGCCCTACATGCCCGATTCAGCCTTGCAATAAGCACTGACCTCGCACCAGATATAGGGAGTTTCATTCGCGCGAGCTTACTCCTCAGCTCCTCCAGCGTCAAATCCTCTTCACCCGACAATCGTTCGTCTTCAACGTTTGCCATTTTATTCTATTCTTTTCTACTTCCGCACAAATAGCTCCGTTAAATCGTATCGTTTCTCTGTCTTATTCAATCCCGGACGAGCCCCCACTTGTAATATCGGAATATATTAATAATGGATTGAAAATACAGATATTAGTTAGACAGAGAAACGATGTTTGATTAACAGGAATACTAAATGCAACGCTCGTATTTACAACAAATAACTTGACAACTATTTGGTAACTCTCTCTCTCTCTCTCTCTCTCTCTCTCACTAGCAACTCTAACACTCGACAACACTCGCAACTCAATTCTAACGACTCTATGCTTCGACGTCTCGATCAACTCTGATTCTCGCAACACGCACACTTTTCGATTCGCCTTGGAGAGCGAAACCGTCCTTCTTCTAACGCGTTTTTAAAACGCGATGGCGCTATCACTTTCTAAAAGCGTCGTCTTTACATTTCCGATGGCCACGGGCACATCCGACTGCCAGATATACAATGTATTATAAGAGTATCATTACCATACTTTTCATGAAAAGAGCAATTTTTCTTGATAACTATACTCTGTAACATAGATTGAAGTCGCTGATTTGATCCCTCTGATATCGTTGTCTTATGAGAGTCTCGCCTGGTCTTGATTGGTTCTGTTGACTCTTATCGTTGTGAAAAATGGATTCGTTGTGTACCTTTTTTGTATAGAGAATTATTTTGTGGTAGAATATAATGTTGTAATATTTGTGGTCTTTACTTTACTAATTTTGTCACTGAGCCGCTCTTTGGTTCGTTGAGCGATTCATATTCCGCATATATTCCGTACTTGCTTCGCTTGGTACTTTTATAATTTTCGCAGTTACAATAAAAAATTTAATTCTTAACAGATTAAAGATTTAACCTCTTGCTTTATAGTGTACAATAATTTTTTTTTTTTCGTATAGGTTATGTGATCCATAGTTTGAGTAAGTAGTACATATATATATATATATATTTCCTCCCACTGCGATGATCGCACTATATTTTTCCACGTCTCTATTCTATTCTCTGGATGATCTGAATTCTCGAGCAGTAGAGTGACAATTGATCTGTACAATTGATCGATTTCTTTTTACTACAGACATGCAAGAAATTCCGTCTTGGAGAGCGATGTTGCGAGTTCGAATGCCTGGACCATCTAAAGAACATTACCGGAACTGGTAAAGTTTATGTCGTTGATGGTAATAATTCCTCCACGACTCAGCAACAAAAGCTACTCTGGGTGATGAGCTTAATGGTGCTGTTGCGGCTATTTTAATTTTTCAACAGGGATCCAGATGGCGCCGTTGACGAAATTCTTTCATTATAAACGTCAACGATCAACATCAGCCATCAGGGAACGAAGAAGGTACGCTGTAACGTGTCTGAGTAATTATACCTCGAGGAGTACATACAGTTATGTAATGAAGATTCGTATGTGAGTGTTTGTTTTCTTATTTCTTTTCCCTTTGTTTCATTTGAATGGATTTTTGTACTCAAAGAGCGAGGTAAGATTACGTCAGATACGTTTTTACATATGCTAAAAAAATGGAAAATGATGACGATGAATCAATGACACGTAGAAAATTATAATCTATTGTATTGCTGTTATCTAATGGTGTTGTAGTTGACTGTATGGTGGATGTATCTAATGGTGTTGTAGTTGATTGTATGTTGTTCAATATTGCTATGAAACTCTTCTGATTCATTGTCACTTATACGAAGGATGGAAGTATACGAAATTGATAAAATTATTAATAATATTTACGAAGAGAAAGTAAACTGTTGGATATATGACAAAATAATTCTATTTTAAATGAGAGACTGGTCAGCGTGGTTATTTTGTTTACAAAATCAAACGAATTTAATGAATGTAATGGTAAGGAAGTAACTATAAGTGGCTGTTAAACTATTTTTATGCTTGAAAAGTAATTCGCAAAGTAATGTAAAGCAGTACTACTGAGTTGTACATAACCTCTTTCAGAATTTGTTCTTAACCTCTTGCTTCATAACTTCCTTAATTATACTCTTCAAACTTATTGACTACTTCGATGTTGTTACGAACAGAAACTGATAAAATATTAATCTTAAATATAGATTGAAATGAAAGCTTGTCACGTAAATATATATATATATATATATATATATATATATATATATATATATATATATATATATATATGTACTACTTACTCAAACTATGGATCACATAACCTATACGAAAAAAAAAAAAATTATTGTACACTATAAAGCAAGAGGTTAAATCTTTAATCTGTTAAGAATTAAATTTTTTATTGTAACTGCGAAAATTATAAAAGTACCAAGCGAAGCAAGTACGGAATATATGCGGAATATGAATCGCTCAACGAACCAAAGAGCGGCTCAGTGACAAAATTAGTAAAGTAAAGACCACAAATATTACAACATTATATTCTACCACAAAATAATTCTCTATACAAAAAAGGTACACAACGAATCGATTTTTCACAACGATAAGAGTCAACACAACCAATCAAGACCAGGCGAGACTCTCATAAGACAACGATATCAGAGGGATCAAATCAGCGACTTCAATCTATGTTACAGAGTATAGTTATCAAGAAAAATTGCTCTTTTCATGAAAAGTATGGTAATGATACTCTTATAATACATTGTATATCTGGCAGTCGGATGTGCCCGTGGCCATCGGAAATGTAAAGACGACGCTTTTAGAAAGTGATAGCGCCATCGCGTTTTAAAAACGCGTTAGAAGAAGGACGGTTTCGCTCTCCAAGGCGAATCGAAAAGTGTGCGTGTTGCGAGAATCAGAGTTGATCGAGACGTCGAAGCATAGAGTCGTTAGAATTGAGTTGCGAGTGTTGTCGAGTGTTAGAGTTGCTAGTGAGAGAGAGAGAGAGAGAGAGAGAGAGAGTTACCAAATAGTTGTCAAGTTATTTGTTGTAAATACGAGCGTTGCATTTAGTTTTCCTGTTAATCAAACATCGTTTCTCTGTCTAACTAATATCTGTATTTTCAATCCATTATTAATAAATTATAATTAATCGGACAAAATTACACCTTTAATATATTCCGATATTACATTATCGCGATGTAATATTTATCATGCTTATTTTGTACGTAAAACGAATCGTTGGAATATTCCCGAAGCTAACGAAGCATTTCCCAAAAGTTAAACCGAAGAAATTAACGCGAATAGTTAAGTGAAATTTTTCCATTAACTTGCTGACCAACCGGCAAATAAAAAATCATAAAAATTGTTTCAATGTGTTGAGGTCACGCATAACTTCTTTTTTCATTGACGATTACCAAACAGGTAAAATTTCGAAATTGTACGAAGGCCACGTGACCAGATCGTATTGGAATTTGAAGTGCATGGAAAAAGACAACTCGAAGTACAAATCTTGAGATGTACTACTCGAAGTACAAACGTGAACTAATGGATGAAGAAAAGCAATTAACGCCAAACATCCGAACAGCATCTTGGAGCCCGTCATTGTTCTGAAATAAAAGAAGTGACGAATTAAAAAGACGCAGGACTAATAATAATAAAGGAAACTTAGTTCGTATTATAAATTGAATTTACATCAGAAAAGAAGCACGATCACGCGAAACAGATCGTAGAAATGACAAATATCATCGATATACGTTTCAGTGTAATTTCACTTTTGAAAATTATTTAGTTTAATACGATCGTATTCATCGCTCTGAAACTTTCATTGTGCTGCAATTTGTGCTGCGTCTTTTTAATTTCTCTATCTTTCTGTGTTTTCGGAAAAATTACTTGAAAGATTAAGAATTGCTTGCCTTATTTTATTTTCGATTAGTTAGGGTTTGATTATTCCAGGTAAGGTTTATTATTTATAACAGGTTTTATCACTTGTTTATTATTTAGGAGTTTGTTATTTTAGGATTAGTACCTTTTAGGATTTCTTATCCTTCGAGTTTCTGTTTCAGATATCTAGGTCTATTTCAAGATGTTTTATTACATTAGGATTATTTATTCGATTAAGATAATTTAAGAGTTTCACAATATACAAAGAAATAATCGCGTGAAATTTAGATTTATGCTTTAAACGTATTAAACACGCGGTAATTTCAATGTCTATAGCCTCGAACGTGTTCTGATTAGTTGTGTCATTGTCTGTGACATTGAAATCACAAAAATCCATTGCAAGTGTGCTGTCATGCAATGTGGATGTAATTGGGTTTTTGGGTATTTCCTGTATCATCTGATTTGTACAGTACTATTTTAACGCAAGGACAGGAAACTTATTATATATTTCCCGTCCATTATTTGAATCGTTGTGAAGTGTAACGAATTATATTCGATTCGAGGAGATGTTAATGAATTACCCATTTCATATGTAATTACATGGAAATAAAAATCATTGCAAAAATAATTGATCTAATGACAACGGAATTTCCAATATTTTTTTGTTTCGTCACGTCTTTTTCATAATATATCTTTTATAGGTACGTGATTTATTAATCGTTCGAATGGAAATAATTATTCGTATAATATTCAAATGATTCTAGCCATAAAATAAATTAAAACGATACCTGTCAATGATATGCAATCTGCGTATGACGTCAACCTCGATCTATGCTTATACAAGAAATTTTATCAATCAATGACTAGATATACAATAATCAAATATTATAAAATTTCCTGAAAACCTTTAGGTGTTAATATTAAGGTGTTAATATCTTTAATATTTGCAAGTTATTGTTTAGCGCTAATTAGTTAGAATGTAACAAGTGGTGTACCAGAATTGAGATAATTAAGCCACACGAACAATCTTATTTAGATCTTTCTAATTTTTTAATTCTCTTTTGCTCTAATACTTCGTAAAATTAATCTTCATTAGCTACTACACTTCATAGAATAACAAGAGATAATTTTTCTTATATAACGTTTCATTCATAAAATCTATCATTAAAGTACATCTTCATAAAAATATCATTCCATACTAACGGTATATTTGGTGTCATACGAGATAACAGTTACCAGTGATGACATATGTAACTTTATAAAGATATCTCGTTTTATTATATATTAAAAGAATGTACTCATTGCTGCTATATTTCAGATGAAAAAAAGGAGGCAAGGATTTTACAGTAAAATCGTTCGTTTACAACTGATTCATTTACATTTCATGATAATACTGTGCATTCTGAATATGCTATGATTTGGTTTAAAATAATAAATAGTCCATTCTTGCATACTATTGCTCCAGCTTTACTTGTATTTTCGATATTGGTATAAATAGAAAGACAATTAATGTCGTTCGAGTCTATTTTCGGATCATTTATATTACGTTTAATCCATATAGTTATTATATGAGACATAGTATCGTAAAATTTGGAAGAATAAAACGTTCGTACAGGATGTACATTTTATAAGAACTCCAACAAATCTGCGTGTGCACCTAAAATACAAACTGATAGTGATTGTTCATAAGTTTATATACATTATCTAATGTCAATCGAAGGTATCAATTCTTTTTCTCCATAAGAGTACTTTTTCATTTATATGTGTTCAAAAATACATGTGCTCAACCGTGAAGCATATGTCACCTACAACGAAAAAGAGTTTTCCTATACTTAATATTTCCTTTATATACCTATGAAAGTCTATTCTTCGCGTAGTATGAAATTATGAATAAATCTGGAATATTGTTCAATCTGAAAAGAAAAATAACTTATTGACATCATTCATTGATACGAGATTCAGAATGTTTGTTTTGTCTTGCAGAGAAAGAAGGCAGCCCTTTCTTTTAATGTGAAATAGAAAGCGAAAATTTGAAAACAGATTTTTTGGAAATTTACTTGCAAATATCGTTTTCAATATCGTGATTTTCTTCCCAATGGTACTGTACTTTCAAATTTTCCAGTATCCCTCTAAAAACAAAAAGTCGAACCTCGTTATTATTAACGTAGGCATTACAAGGAAGAGAAGTATTAGAAAGCAGCTCCTTTTTATTATGGATTTCTTTATAATCATGTAAATAAGAAATTCCGGAAATTTTTTCCTCAAGAATTTAATTCTTGTGTTTTGATTGATAATTATTACACTGCATACTAACTTTTCGCATACTGTTCGCGTCTAACAATTTCCTAATAATAACTACTTCAAAATTACATATGTTCTTGCACGAATTCAAAAGTACGTATGATACAATTACAATTGATTCTAAAATAATAATTATTTAAAGATATTAAGATACTAATTAAACGTTTCACTATATTTCAAAATCTGGAACAACAAATTTTTATTTATAAAAAATGAAACTGTGTTTATATATTCTTTGTCATGATGCTATTTCTTATTACCATGTCGACATTTTTTAAAATTCATTTTGTTATCTCTACGCAATATGAAAATTCATATACTGCTTAATATTTTTTACATATTATCCATCCACCGCATGATATCTCCTGAAAAATCAAAATATTAATGTTATATTATTACAATGCTTCTTAAATTTCAATTTTTGACAAATTTGAAATCCAATATATTTTGCACAATTGTTATTTATCAAAAAATTCTAAGTTAGTAACTTTCTTTTCAAATGGCAAATAACATATACTTTGACTTACCTGTAAGTTTTTGTTCCTAATCATCATTTCCTCTTATAGAACATCATTATTGTTCTTATAATTACTACCGGTGTCATAGATATTGTAGTGGCTACAACTGAATTAATAGAAAATGATAAATAACTGTGTATAACAATGACACATAACTTTTACTTACATATCAGTCGATAAGGGATTACTGTGATATCCTGTTGATGTTTCTTAAGGCACTTGATTAGGTGTGATACGGTATCATTCCTTATGGTATACTGTAGATAAGTATTTTAGAAAATAACAAGAATAAATCTAAATTATTCAGAGGTTCCAGTTTCGGCTTAGACATAAATACAGGACCATTTGCAAAGAAGAAAGGGTGCGTTTCTACAGCCTCGTTATAGTAACCATGAATACCAATCTCTGAATTACTGGTTACTAAACATAAATATCCTATAAAATTTAATATATTTCTTTAATTTTTAATACATACATGAGTTAGTAGTTCTAAATTATGAATCATCCTACCTGTGATATTACACTTTTCCTTATAATATCATCACTCAAGTGAACAACATTAAGATCATGTAAACCATGTCATCCTATCTTACTGTGAAGATACTTAGTTATGTTATCTAACATTATAAAAATATCATCAAATTCAAGTCCTTTTATTCACATCACATGGCCACGACGATCTGGTTCTTCGTTATATAATGTTCTAAAATTTGTCGTACATATAGGATGTATAAACCGTGATATCAAGGTATCAGTTCTTCCTTCCCAAGGGACAGTTTCATTAAAATTCTGATAGAATTAAAAATTAATTATTAATATTCTAACAATCATATATGTTAAATACATTATAGTCAACGATATATACCTGAGCGAATGTAGGGGTGATTCCTTGATAATTATAAATGTCATCAGCCCACATCATTGTGCCACTTCTTTGTACTCCAGCCTCTAGATTAACAGCCTAAACAAACATACAAAATTTTATAGAAGCTGTACAAAATATAGTATATATGCGCAATATTGAAGCGTTCAAGGGGATATAAAGGTAATGTACATCACATACACGTGTACTCTCATGCAACAAAATACAATTAGATTTAATAGTATAAGCTCTTTTATTCATCATAATAGATTGGAAATTTAAGTGTCTTACGAGGGTGAGTAAAAAGTTACCCGCTCTGTCGGTGTAGAATTTATTTTAAGCAATTGTCAAAAAAGACATACATCATTTTTTGACATAATCACTCAATTTCTGTATACACTTTGTCCATTTGCTGAAGGACCTTCGTATTTTCTCGTTAAAAAATGTTTTGGGCTGAGCTGCGAACCACGAATGCATCGTCGTCTTCACCTTTTCATCAGCTTTTTCGGCATCCATCTCGCACAAACTTTTTAAAACCCAAATCTGTCGTGCACTATTGCATAAGCAGAGCCGTGGCTGATTTGCAAATGATTTGCCACATTATCCAGTGTCACTCGTCTATTCCATAGATAGCACGTTCAATGTTGTCATCGTGGATGTGGACGGGCGTCCAGCTGTTTTTTCATAACACTTGTGCGATCTTCTTTGAACTTTTGTGCCCATTCAAACACACTTCGTGACAAAACACTTTCTCCATAATGTGCATTAAATCTTTGATAAATATAGGCATCAAACATAACCTCCGACCACAAGAAACGAATCACAGCATCCTGCACTGTTTTCCTGCAAATCACCATTGCAAAGCGCCATTACTCGCGCAACGGTCACAAACGAATTGACGTAACACAATGAAACCTACGCAGCAGCACTGAACAGATATTGACGTCATACGAAGAGTGCAGATGGATCAATACGGTCGACAGAAGTTTTAACTATCTGGAGTGCGGATAAATTTTTACCGAGAGTCGTATAGGAATCTATAATCTGTAAGTACACCTTTGGCTGAATGGAAA
Organism: Bombus vancouverensis nearcticus; assembly: GCF_051014615.1. NCBI lineage: Eukaryota > Metazoa > Arthropoda > Insecta > Hymenoptera > Apidae > Bombus > Bombus vancouverensis. The sequence continues at coordinate 214,709 of NW_027468936.1, read as the reverse complement.
TTTCTCTTACATATAGTCAAAAATGCAGAAACAGTGTATTGAATTGGAAAGTGATAAAAAATAAGTGAAGTTTCGAGGTTGCATGTGCTTGCATGAGTACACAGGACGTTTTTAGCGAATAAAAAATAATTTTGAAAGACACGAGACTTATCTTGTATTTTATGTACTCTCTGTGTCCGAATTTCCAGAAGCTCTCTATCTTATGAAGTGTTTTAGATTAGCCGGAAAATTTTGTATGTACATACAAGAAGTATACGATCTAAGTGGAATATTCCATTATTCTCTTGATACAACAGAAACGAAATTTACAGAACTTCTCAGAAAGTTGGTTTATTATTACCAAATTAATAGAATTAATATACGTTTATCATCTTTACATACCTAAGTCGTGGAGGTTTATCGTGCGTAAAAAATTAGTGTCGTTTCAAAGTTACATTTCGTACATTTTAAGCCTATAATTTGTAACGTACAAAACAATGTAAATTTGAGCTGTTTCTTATCTCCACAATAAGAAAATCCAACTTTACGTTTTTTACACAATGATATTTATGGAACAGTAATATCATATTATTGCATCGCTTGGAGAATGAAGTCAAGGTACGATGTGACCCTAGTGTAAACGCTGGGATACCCAGCTGTGCCGCACTTATAAGCATAAGACACAATACCTATTAAATACGAGGTTCATTCATGTTGTATGAGCAGTGGTCCGCCGCGGTCAGCCTGAAAGGATCGTTAAATTTTTAATCAAAGATACTGAAATATATCGATCGAATTGTATTGAAATTATACTTATATACAGTAATAATCTTCTATTGATTTGTGTATTGAAATACTCCAATTTATAATGTACATGTTATATGTATTTTGAGCAAAACTAAGATTAGAAGGAAATTAGATTAAATACCATAATGAGGTGTGAGAAGTGGGCAAGACTATTAAATTGTGTTTATCTATTATTTCTAATGTTTAAGACGTCGATTTGATGTTAATTCGAATTGACGTGTCTTCAGATACCGTATAGTTTGTAGTAACTCTGTAACTTAATTACCGTACAAGAATCCTCTCCACCCTGAGCATGTTCGGCGCATATTATACCATCAGTGATATCAGGTGCATTAGGAAATTTGGGATAAGCTATTTTGCATTCGGCGTTCTTAATCACTGGCATTTGTACTTCCATTAATGCATTACGTCGTGGTCGTCCTACGAAGAAAATAAGAAAGATATTTAAGACTGGAACTGTTTAATTTTATTATAAAATTGATATCACTTACTATATCTTAACGCTCCCCATCCAGCAACAAGGGGGTTATAGCCGACGAAGTTGCTCTTTCGTAGGGGCTCTTTCGTACAAATGGGATATACGTACCCTGAAAAATAAAAAAATAAATGAAAATGCAGAAAACGAATGACCAAAAGTATGAGAAAGAATTGTACACGCTTTATGACACAATATATGTGTACAGTAAGAAATTTCAGGATATGATACTTCATTAATACTCAATAGCATATATATATTTGAGGACTTACTCGAAAATGGCACCTCCTCCACCAATCTAAGAATGGCAATATTATGATTGTGTATGTTTTCTATTCCATCCATATGTACACAATGTGCTGCGGTCAAAACATGCCTAGCCGTTATCAGGGAACCTCCGTACTTCCATAGTGGTTTGTCTGGGTTTCGGGGATTATGAAAACTTAATGCAGCGATCCATGGCCAAGCGCCTAAAATGCAATAGTCATAGTTGTGAATATACATAATTTTTTCTCACATAATGAGTAACAACGATTATTATCTATTTGATATTCGATCATACAGCAGACGATAAGTACATACGTACAAATACTCTGAAATAGAGATTTGATAAAGACAGAAATTAAATTTTTATTCCAGTGGAATACAAATTATTAAATAATTCTATATAATTTCTATTTGAACTATACTGAACTATAAAGTTCAAACGTGTAATTTCTGCCCTAACAGTTTTTGATCTCTATCTATATTATTACTCCTATATCAATTTTTTATTTCAAGCAAAAAGATACTCTTCCTAACATGGAGTAGAAGAAAGAAATAATTCAAGTTAATAAGTAAAGTTACTACCGATAAAATCATAGCATTATTATTTAGTCTAATTGAAATGTACATTGATGTGCTGTTTAATGCCTTTAAAGTTCATTCTTTGCAGTAAATGGCTTATTATTAATCGGAAAGAAAGACATAAAACGTACCAAGTTCAGCTGGTTTACCATCGACCACCCTGGTATGAGAGACGTTGCTAAAACCACAGTATGGTGGTCGCCAAGCCTTATACTTATACACAGTTTTTATTAAAATTTCTCTCTTCTCTTTGTTTGGATCGTCCGGACAGCAAACGATCGTAACATTGCCCTGGTATCTGCACACTGATCGTCTATAAAAATCGGTGGCTGTACGGTACTGTATCTGCCATATTTCTTGCAGAGGTTTACATTTTCTGTAGTCAAGGCACCTGCCTTCTTGATTGTCCGGTGTGGTACATTCTGGATCAAACAATTTTAAAACATTTATACAGTTCAAAGATGCGTAAGAAAGCGACACCGATTACTCAACTTTCGAAGTAAAAAGCCGATCAAGTCCACCGGATTGCCCTACAGACACGTATTAATCCGTAAGAGTTAGTCATCATGTTGATAATAATTATCTAAAGAAACTTTTCACGTGAAAATATAAAATTTTAATTGATTAGATATTGTGTTAGCCATACTTAAGAAAGAAAATGAAAATGAATGAAATGAAAGAAAAGGACTACCTTCAACCTCATTTTTTAAATAAACACTTTGTCAGTTTTGCGGTAAATAAATTCTTAGGAATTCAGGACAGTTTTTAGTGAATCATTTTGTTTCGACCGTTCGCGGAGAGACGCGATCGCGAGATAGCACGTCAACGAGAGTTGTAAGTTCCCGTTACGATTAAATAATCGACGCCACGAACTGATCGATCCCCTTATTTCGATTATGATAATAAGGGTAGTTCAATGAAATTCCACAGAATTAACACAAATAAATTAATGTTTATTTCAACAACTTATTAACTAGAAAGATATAAAAGGAACAAAAAAAATGTAACTGCGTTTTGGTTGATAAGTAATGCGCGACATACCACATGTGTTGACGGTTCGACTTCTCGAAAAGTTCTGAACGCCTTTCGATTTTTTTCGTTTTTTCTGGAAGGCGACCCCCACTACGTTCGGATCACGCCACATTCTTTTACTGCGAGGTAAAATACGGGCCACGAGTCGACGTTTCTGGAAGTCGCCCTGCTTAATGAACCACGCGCTTGCCGCTACAATGTTTGTTTGCCGGGCAGACGCGACGATCCGTCTGCGACATTATAGTGCCGCGATCGATAGTTAAGAATATGACCTATGGTAAGCCGCATGGCGTAACATTCTCCCCCCGTTGAGAGGGTACCGATCAAACTAGCGAGGTGTGGTTGAAGTTCCCATCTTATTTCGTCTCGGTGGCTAGTTGTTCGGGTTTCTCGAGATCGGGTTGAATTGGCAGTGGGACAAGCCTTTTGACGCCCCGATCCAAAATGCTCTTTGCCGTCTGAACTGTAGCTGTCCGGATGACACCATCGGCGCCTGGATGAACCTTGATAACTCGGCCCAGAGGCCAATGCATGGAGGGAACGTTGTCCTCTCTGAGGATGACGATTGTGCCCTTTTGGATGCTGTGTCCACCCTTGCTCCATTTATTGCGGTTGGTTAGCTCGTTCAAATACTCCTTATGCCAGCGGTTCCAAAAATGTTGTTTAAGCTGTTGGATATGCTGCCATTTGGAGAGTCGGTTCGATGGAATGTCTCTGAAATCTCGATCACGTAAGCACATTAATGAATCGCCAATGAGGAAATGTCCGGGAGTGAGGGCTAGGAAATCATTTGGATCGGTGGAGATAGGAGTTAGCGGGCGGGAATTGAGGACTGCTTCTATTTCTATGATAAGAGTATTACGGTGTTAAGCTCATATGTTTCTGTTTCTCCACTCGCGCTGCGCCATAATATCCTTTGATATTTCCGATCCTCTGGTCGTACGAGGAATTGCCGATACATTTTCTCGATGTCGCCAGTGAGTACGTACTGATGAGCGCGGAATCTAATTAATATACAAAATAAATTGTGAATTGATTCGAGAATATAGGATTTCCCCATTTTCATGATTATCGTGATTTTTGTATAAATATATTTTTTAAGATACTAATAATTGGGTACTTATAAATTAGTATTATCAATTATTTTGCATTTATAATTCCGCCTCTAGTATAAGTGTTAATTGAAAACTAACTTTATGTTTCAAAAAGTACTAGCAAAGTCGTTGAGTAACAAGCCACTGATGCTAACACAAATAGCATTGTCGTAATTAAATATTTCTAAATATTCATTTTTCATTTTGAACCTGTAGAAACAATTTATTATATATACTATTAGCTAAGAAATTGCATATTTAATTAAGTCGAAATATAAAACTTAGTTATTTTGATAATTTAGAAAATAAAAAACTGACAAACGTTTCAATTTAATTTATGGTTGGAACAAAAGACAGTTATTTTTCATTAATTGAAATATTGCAATGCAGAGTACTTTCCTAAATACGGCGAGAGTATTCCTGATGGTGAAACGAGCGTTGCTTCATCGAACGCAGCTAAAGAAAACAACATCTATGTAGTTGGTGGTACGATGCCTGAAATAGAGGGCGATAAATTGTACAATACCTGTACTATTTGGGGTCCCGATGGAACTTTGATAGCAAGACACCGAAAGGTAAGTAATATATTCCTTTATGGCTTTGAATTTGAAAATATCGGGGTGAAGAAAGTGACTCTATCTAGGAATAATTTAGGAATATACATATGTACATACGTATACTATAACCAATTCTATAATTTACGGTTTATAAAATACGTTATGATACGGGAAACGCCCATTTTTGTTGTAATGTGTTTGTTGTTGTATAAATTTTTCACATACTTAAAATATTATTATACTTATTTTTTCTCCTTTTTAAACATTATTAAATGATAAGATTTTTTAATAAAAGAAAGTGATAAAAACGCTGTCAGTTATTAAATAAAAAATAATTAAAGTTTAGGAGTTGGTAACTTTGATATTAAATTACAAAAGTTGCAGCAATATAATTAGCGACCACATTTTTATGTTATTAGGTACATCTATTCGACATCGACATTCCTAATAAGATTACTTTTCGAGAGAGTGATTCACTCAGTCCTGGTAACTCCCTAACGACGTTCGATGTGAAGGGCTGCAAAATAGGTATTGGCATTTGCTATGATATTAGATTCGAGGAAATGGCACGCATTTATCGGAACAAAGGTACAGTAACTTAATCGATCAATACTTAACTAGCAAAAAATTAAATATCTTTCTTAAATATATTCTATATAAAATTAATATAATCTGTAACTCTGTATAAAAAGAAGCTTAATTTAAAAAACCAGTATATTTGCTGAAAATGAAACAAATAAAAGAATTAAAAGCACAATAAGAGGACTGTCCTCGCATATTCAGAAATGATGGAATGTGAACCGTGCAACTACGAAGTTATTTCCTGCTTCTCTGGGTTAGGTTGCCAAATGCTGATATATCCAGCGGCATTCAATATGACCACTGGACCACTGCACTGGTCATTACTTCAGCGTTTCAGAGCGAATGATAATCAATTATACGTTGCCTGCATATCACCGGCTCGTGTTCCTTAAGCAAGTTACGTCGCATGGGGACATACACAGTTGACCAATCCCTGAGGAAAGATTCTTTACGATTTGGAAACTCAAGAGAATATGGCAGTCACCGATATCGGTAATTTACAGCTTAAAATTAAAAGCGAGAGATCCATGATGTAATTAATTTTTAGTCTCGTTAATTTATCGATTTAGCCATCTTCCTTTGTATTTGTTGAATTTATTAGTAAGCATTACTTATTATTTCGTATGTTTCTTTTTTCTATCAGATCTAAAAGTTGTTGAGGAAGTAAGGGCTCGGATACCTACATTTTCTCAGAGACGTACAGATTTGTACGACACTGTCTGTAAGAAGGAGTAACTCTACACTAAAACAGAAAATGTTTTTTTATAATATTTCTACTACGATATCCTTTTTTTGTGAATTATTACTAATTTCTTATCATTTGTACTAAATGAATGACTCAATTAAGAAAACTAAAACGTTATAAATAATAATCTGTATATCTTGTGTATCAACATGTAATTGGATATTATAATAATATAGGAATGCTATAATAATATAGGATAATAATATAGGAGAATAATAATATACAAAAAAATACATGCTTTTAAACACCTTTAATATCGATCACATAAATTGTTATAATTCACAATGATTACGCATACATAAAAGACCCCTTGATAGTAAAATTTACGATCAAAAGGCAATTACGTATCGTTTAACAACATTTAATTTATAACACCTTTTAAACATTTAGACAGATTAACACATAACACTTCTTATATATAAACATCAATTCGAAGTTATCAGCTTGGAGAAATTGGTCGATTAATACCTGTAGATTGTCTGTCTCGATGAAAGAATTAAAGAGAGCAAAAACATGATAATGCCGCTAATATAATATTCCTTCTTTCTTGTATCTGTCTGCCTCTCAGGTCGTTTTACTAATTACAATAAGTAATTTCGACTTCTTTGCGCTCTCTTTTAACGCATTCGAGACCGAAAGAAATTCATATCAGTCAGTAGGCAAGGGTATAATATACATATTTTATATATAACTTATGTAGTAATGTATATATCATGTTAATTTCATATTTTTTTCAATATAGAATTATTATATATATATATATATATATATATATATATATATATATATAATAATTCTATATATATATATATATGTATATATTATGTATATGTATATGTATATGTATATATTAAATGTATTATGTACAGTTATATATATATATATATATATATATATATATATATATATATATATAACTGTACATAATACATTATAGAATAACATAGTATATAATTTTATATTTTAAAAATATGAGGCATACTATTTAAGATTGTCAGCAACAATTTAAGATTGAAAGCAGCGACTGATTTCCGTTGAGATAATAGGGGTGATTGAGTTTGTATAACACTGTGATTCACTGAATTATAAATTATATATTTCCAACACTTAGATTACACTGACGTAGAGAAATAAATAGTTAACAACTTGTCGCACGAAGATGTGATAGATATGTACGCTAGAGCAGGGCTCTTATAATGGAAATTAATGTATTAATGGACTTAGCACTATAATATATTTAGGAGAGAAGATGTATGTTCGACAACACCGAGAACCGACAAAAGATTTTCGTGAAGTATGCGACTCTCGCGCTATGTGTAGACTGCCGCGTTAGGCGTTAGTTTTTAGACTGTCTGTCGCTCTTTTTCTAATACGGAAGAAAAGTTCGGTGTGGGTGTGCCCCTGTGCCTAAAGAACGCGGATTCGTTGTTCCCACTTTCGTTAGGAAAAGTGAGGGTAACGAACCGCGGTGTCGATTGGTCATGACCTGCACTACTGCTCGAAGGGATGAGTAGGAAGTCTCCTACCATCGTGGTGGATAGATGACTGTGTGCGTGAGGAAAACATAGCTTGTTTTATTAGAGGGCTATTCGGATTTTCCTAATGGGTGCATACCCGCTTTCTCCGTGTTTTAAGTACGCCTAATAAACCCAAGGACCTCTCTAAAAACCGACTGTGTTTCGAGAATATTTTTAAGCTTTAGAAATTCTTCAAGACAAACGGATTGAAGACACATGGCGAAACAATACAGGGAAGTGAAAGTTATGGTGGGTCCTTAGGTTTATTGAGGGTCGAAGTGACGTTACGCAGGCTGGTTGTTGTCCGGTGGCGCGAGCTGGCGCGGGCTGGCGTGCAGATGTTTTAGGCGGCGTAACAACAAGGAAGATCCTAGAAAATGAGAAGGGTGGATTAGAAGAACGAAGAAAACTCGAAGAAGATACAAAAGAAGAAACTACAGAGACAGAAGTCAATTCAAAAGGTATATTAAATAATAAGTGCGATTTACTTGATACCGAAAGAGCTATTGAAATTAATGATACGGTTCAAGATATTAAATTTACTGAAGGTAGAAGCCGCACTCAAAATGATATGGAAGATGTAGTAGAAGATTCACAAGAATTATCTAATAAAAGTAAGTTATCAGAAATAAGGATTGCACTTAACAAAATTGAATATACAAAAACTATTTTACGGAATAAAAAGAATTCATTAGAAAGAGAAAGAGGAGTAAGGGAAAAGAAGAAAATGTACAGACAGAAATTATTTCAAAAAATATATCAGATGATAAATGTGATTTGCTTTAGAAAAAAAAAAAAAAAAAATATTATCCACAAACTACATTAGGAATTTATCTATTTTAGTGAGGAGAAAGAGAAAGGATAGAGGAGTTGATCAATAGACTGTGGATTTTGAAGCGTTTATGAAAAACTTACAATTTTAATAAAATATTCAATGTAAAGTCTTTGTTATAATATTCAGATAGATAGATGAAAAAAATACTGAATTTGCATAATTGCTCATGGCTTATTGATCAATCATGCGACTCGTTCAGAGGTAACTCGAGTTGTAAAGGCGACAATTTATTAAAAATGGTATATCTGACGTACGATGCATTTGCTCATGTTAAACTATTTAAATAAGTATAAAAATCACGCGAAAAAAAAATCTACTGAAAATAATGTTGAACTAGTTAATAATAATAAATCATATAGTGAAACACAAACCTTAAATCAAGATTTTAAGTTCAAAAAAAAAAAAGAAAGAAGAAGAAAGAAGTTGATAAAATGACAGCAATAAAATGACCAAAAATTGAATTACGATCCCGAGCATCAACTCGCTGATCTTCAAGTAGAATGTTCCGACAAAGACAGGACGACACAAGAGTTCGAGAAGCACATAGAGGACATGAAGGAGGAAGTGCAAAAATTAGAATTGCAACTCGACGAGTTACAAAAAAAAGAAAAACACACACGCACGTAAAAAGAGTTCAATCTTTTGGAATACAAATGGAAGAACTAACAATAAAATTAGAAGAAATAACACAGAAGAAATAAGTCACCAATATGAAATTGCCTGATGGCTGATGTTGATCGTTGACGTTTATAATGATTGAATTTCGTCCACGGCGCCATCTGGATCCTTGTTGAAAAATTAAAATAGCCGCAACAGCACCATTGAGCTCATCACGTTTGTTGGTGAGTCGAGGAGCTGGAGGATTTCTCATCCTCAAGGACATAAATTTCACCGGTTCCGGTAATGTTTTTTACATGGTCCAAGCATTCGAAATCACAACATCGCTTTCCAAGACGAAATTTCCTGCATGGCTGTAGTAAACAGAAATCGATCAATTGTACAGATCAATCGTCACTCGACTGCTCGAGAATTCAGGTCATCCAGAGAATAGAATAGAGACGTGGAAAAATGTAGTGCGATCATCGCAGTGGGAGGAAATAGGGGGATAGGGACCAAATGAATGAACGAGATGTTAAGGACAACTGACGACAAGTTCTTCTTTTGTCGAGAATTGCATGTTTGTGAATGGTTTGTGGGTGGTTAGGTGGAGAGAATTGAAGAGTTTGGAGGTGACTGGAAGAGTGTTTTGGGCAAGGTAGATTGCAGAATGGTTGCGGTAGCATTGTGTTAATTATGGGTTTGTACATGTAATCTTTGTATGTATCACTACATAGAACCTAACGTATATTTTTAATAATACATCAGAGTTTTAGTTATTTCATAGCTATGAATTTTATACTCTATAATCTTGACGTTTTATTTCACAGAAGCGTTTGAATATCCATAAAAATTAAATGAACCAATGTATTCATTATCTTATAGAGAAGATATATTATTTTTAATTATGTTCCAATTATTTATCATGATCCTGATTTCCTTATTCTGAAAATTTGAAAGGAAGTTTTGTAGTTTGATACTTTCAGCGACAAAGGGTCAATATTGCTTTAGTATATTTCGTCACATATACATGTATATCTATGTATCCACCGAAAATGCGCTCTTGTAGACAAACGCTCGATTCGCGTCATAGCTTTTAAAGCTTGTCGCATCTCAATCAGTTGGAAAAAGTTTTTCCTGTAGCATATTTTATTTTTACGAACCAACAAGGTCTTTGTTTATTTCCTTCTTTTTTTGCTCCAATTCCCCCATTGTTTTTTCAAGGATAGTATTTCAGAGCCATTAGTCAAGTTCATTGTAACAATAAACGTACGTTTCGGAAACATTTTGTGCTGTGAAACAGAATACACTAAAGTTCGAAGGTCACATCGATTTTCGAAAGTTTATAAATGGAGGTGTATGACAGTATCACCAGCTGTTGCTGTCCCCAAGCGCCAAAATACGTTCTGACTACTATTTTATGTATCTCACAGAAGTATGTCTTCATTCATCATCTCCCATGCCATCCACCAACGTGTTCTTAACATGTTATCTCCTAGTAAAATATTGATGTTGAGTCAGATATCCAACTGAATAATCTTTTCGGTGTCTACTATAAGACATTTAAAACCAAGGCTCGTACACACGTGTGCTTATACGTCAGATGTAATACTTAACAGGAAACCTGCTTATATTAATATTAAATTTATGCATAGTAGGATGTTCGACCTTTGTAAAAATGAAATTATAATACATACAGTTTCACCGTGGAAAAGTGAATCTTTCTAGCATGTCCACGCAAATGCAGGGTAGGGGAGGACTGTGCATGCACCAAACAACTTTACGTTCGTAATTTTTCACACAAATGTACAACTGTAGGGAAAAAATTATCTCTGATTTTTCGGATGTTAGGAATCGACAATATCGCATAACGGAATGCTGTGTTCTACGTATTCTATTTTTGTTACGAAAGTGGTACAAACGAAGTCCACATAAGAATAGTACAACAAAATCGGTTGAGGTTAGGTTATCGTGCAGATATCGCGGCTTTTGCATTGCAAATCACGCAACTGCCAGTCTCGTCGTTCCTTGTAAACGAAAGAAAGGTATTGTAATCGGTCGGAATTAACATAAAACTCGTCGCATGCGACCATATGGCCTGAATGTTGAATAAACGAGAGTAGAGCGCGAGCTATGTGATTCTAACCGTTTAGGCGGAAACTAATGATTGTAACCAGAGCCGAGATATATGCCAATATTACTTTGCTCGACAAAGCGTATAAGATGAGGAGAGAATCGCGATAAGGTAGAACAAGAGACAGATATTCTCTACGTAAAGCAAGTCTGTCAACTAGATTGAAATCCTATAGCTATAACTACAGTGAATCCATATTCTGGCGAATTGTCTTTTCACAAATGAAGCTTCTGAAGAACGGAATTGATACAATAACTACTGTTCATTCATAACTACTGTTGTAAGAATCTATATATTTGTCTATCTATATCTATATATATCGATCTATATATATTTGTCAGAATGTCATTTTATCAAAAAACCCATCCTCTGTAATCATAGTTTATTGATTATTATAATCATTATTAATTTAACATTTTTGTGTACATACAAAATTTAAATTATACCTCGCTTGAGAACAAAAATTCTATTTATTTTCCTAACATGTACTAATAATTATTGATCAAACTAGAAAAAGCTGGAGGAGATTACTTAGGAAGATTACTTAGCATCTTATATTCCTATATTTATGTATAGTAAAATGGCTTGTATCCATTTTCATGAATTATAACTGACATTTCAAAGCATTCATGTAGATATGTAACTCTCGTTAATTAATAATTTAACAATGCGTCATGAAACGTATCATTTTCGTTTCTTCCTTTGTTTCGTTATACACAGGAACGAATTTGTAAATAAAGATGTATAATCAACGATAACATATGACAGCGAGTATAATAACTGTCAGCAAAGGAAGAGGTCGGTAAAATGATTGTGGTTCAGTGTATCGGTAAATAAGCTTTGACAGACGTTGCCGGGGGACTCGGTGTCGGTGAAACCGTGTCGATGAAATGATTGTCAGTAATTTAAAGATAACCCAATTTATTGATCTGTCTCCCTTTCATGGCGTTGTACGTCTCTCTATAAAACATATTCTACCTCGGAGGGCTGAAAAATTTAACTTGGTCTCACTGGACTGGACTGTAAGTAAGAAAATTGAAATGCAAAATCCACGTGTGAGCGCAATGGTTTAGATGGAAAGTTCGATAGGACAATTATATATATTAGCCTGAAAGAAAGCTCGTGGCTTCGCACGCAACACGTAATTTCCCTCGCTGAAATAATCCTATTACAACGATACGATTTAAAATTTTCCTTAACAGACCTCGCAATGTAATTCTTCATCTACAATTTTTTATTCGGCCTGAAACAAGAGACTTTCGAAGCCTTATAGAGTCTCGCGAATCTAAAAGTCAGGTTTCAACGTATTTTCGCGTCTTATTCTATAATACTGAAGACATTAAAGGTGTTAACGATTATTGTCTCACTATGTACGTACATCAAACGAGTACTTACGTAAGAGACGAATGGAAATGGAAACAGCCGAGAATAATTGAAGATAATTTGAATACGTTCCAGGCTATAATACAATTTCTCGTGAACCGTAATTGATTCGCAGAAGGGAATTGCTGCTTCTCACGACTAGCAAAGTGTTTCGCAAAAAAAAAAAAAAAAAAAAAAGTAAAGAAAAATGGTATCGGAAGGATAGAAAAAAAGCGGTGGCCTACATCAAGCAATCTTCATGCCGATAATGCATTTATTATTCAGTTCGTTCATTTTCTATCGCGTAACAGACACTGGGATAACTGACAGAACGAGCGTATAAATCTTGCATCTCTCGACCTGACTTCTCCCGATGGAAAAATATTTACTGGTCTGGAATCGTGCATCGCTAATTAGTAAAAAAGTAATAAGCAAGAAAGCAATTATACTACCGGATTGGTATTTCTATTTTATTGGAGATTAATTAACCTGAGTAAACCAACAAAAACTTATCGAAAATCAATCGAAATTAAATCACCTTTTCAAACAGGCTATAAATAGCCAACTAATATTTGCAGTAATAAACTTCACTTTCGAATAAAGTATACGCTCTATAAATTGTAAATTGATAATTTCGTTATTATATCATTTTTCTTAATCTAAACTGAATTCAGTGAAAAGAGCTTTCAATTGAATTACACACTTCATTAGTTTATGAATTATATTCGTTACCATACGTACAAAAGAAGGTTGACTGGTTTAAAAATTCAAAGGGTAGAACCTCCAAGCTCACGATTGGAAACAGATTCAGTTCAATGGTTTAATTTGCCATTTAATTGAATTCTCTGGCAATTTCAGCGAACTGTGGGCTTTAGAAGTGTCCAGCATTCAAAGGCAAGACCTCCTCCATCTTTCTCTTTCTTTCAGTTCCAACCTCAAGTAATTGACCTGTTAATTCGACGCTATATTTACATGCTCGCAAGGGATTCAGACGACTTCATTGCGTTAAATTCGCAATTTAGCAAACACGAATGTCTCAATCAATTTGTAGTTCGAAACAAATAAAAGATAATCAATTTTTCAAAATAACAATCGATATGTTCAATGCATTTGTCGATGCATTTGATCGTTATGTTCATTTAGCATTTTTATAATAAAAGCGTAGAACACATGTACATACACATAATATTCCATGAAATGATTTATACAGACTATGAGTCTCGTTTTATCATATTATAAAAGAATGAATTTTTCCCAATAAATGTAACTTCATACAAAATCTCGTTTAAAAAATTCAGTTTTTATTCTCATCAAATTAATTTAATATCGGAATATGTCATTTTAGTCGTTATAAAAATTTTATGTCAAAAAGCGTTCGCAGATACATATATAAATAAATGTCCAATCCTATGCATTTATTTAAGCTGAAATCTGAACTTAAATATTTATTAACAATATTCTGACGAATATGTAATGAAAGATAAAAGCAGCTTTATTTTTTTTATAGGATGGCTCATGTTTTTTATTCATTTTATGTTTTTCGTTGTCAGCGCGTAACTACCTATCAGCCGCATGAATGCCAGGTTTTACTACTCAGAAGCGAAGAAGCGAAGAAGCAAATATACGTTACCTTGCATGGAAAAACGTTAGATACATATAAAAGTCATAACGTAGCTATTTACACATGGGGAATATTTATTTTTGTATGAAATATTTTTGCTTCTGAATTCTCATTATAAATGTACGTCCATTTCCTACGTTAAAGTACGTCTCTGCTTTGAAAACCTTCATTTAAATATAACGGTTAACAAAATATTATTAGAGAAATATTAAAACGAGACGCTAAAGGAACATTTTAATAAAGTACAAATGATTATTTGTTCTTTGTTAAATTACACTGCTGTAACTCTAATTTTATTAAATTCAAAATGAATCATTTATAAACTGAACCGGAATATAAAATTTTATTCCGCAAAAATCATAAAGTTGAAAGTTAGGAACGAATAACAAATGAATAACCTAGTTTCATTAAAAGGCACGTGTACGCCAATCCGCGTAATAACTTTGACACTCCAATTATTATAAAATATGTATCCTTAAGGGATTTTTTTGCGCGAATGCAAAATACTTTTCATACGTGCAACTGAATAAATGGGGCGTGATTTTCAATATTTCCTTTTGTAGAATTTATAACAAAGTAACTTTTTCACAAATGTTTTCGCTAACATTTTTACAACGTAAATGTCTTCTTTTGTAATTAATAATTTCAACATTTCTCTGAACAGTTTCGTTGCGATAAAAAAAATATACAAAGCTTATGACGTGCTTGTTTAAAAATATTTATACGGAACAAGACTTTGAATTTGTCAGACCAATCGTTCTAACGAACGAATAAATTAAACGACTCGTAACAAAGAATTATTCCTGTCCATGTTTCTCTTTGTAAAAGTAATTCAAGGCAAGTTAGATGAATCGCTGTGTACCCTATTCGCATTAACGGTGTGCTTTAGTTTCTCTCTGGTTGTGTTAAGTGTTTAAGTAATGAGCATATACTCACTACGGGCGGGTTGCATACGATCGATATGCACCACTTCAGCCTCGAATTGTAGCAGACGCAGAAACTGCAAACCGAAGGCCCCGGCTCAAACGTAAGATCATGTCGAATGGTTTCTCCTTGAAAGTCAGCACAGCGGTTGTTTATAGCATCTGAAAACGATTCTCAGCTTGAATATCTTTGCCATTCGACGGTCGTACGCGCAGTTACCTTAACCGTTTCAACGCCACTCAGCGTGATCATGCTGTACGCATAGTGTGGTGAACTGTGTCGCGATGTTTGGTTACGATTGTCAATTCACAGCGCGCTCGGTTCCGAACGTAGCTTGTCGCTAGTCTATCAGAGTTTCCTCTCGTAATTACTTTTCTTTCAAATAATCGTAAACCAAATAAAGAAAAAACTAATGTATAAATTACCTCTTGAATTGGAAAACCAATTACAGAACGTCACACAAACAAAAGGTAAAGCACGAATATTTGGCAACCTTTTGACTCTTTAGTGTAACGTTTCTGATATAGCTGATGAAGTGAAGCGTGAACGCGTTGAAAGGTATGTTTCGACAAAAAAAAGGAGCAGTGCAATCGAGTTGATCGGCACTTCTCGTAAATAAATAAACGAAGCGCTATTGCGCTTCATGGTACAATCCGATACGGATTTTTAAAACATCCCTGATACTGAAACGGCTAATAGTGTCACGAAAACGATCGTGCCAGGAAATTTTTGATCAACGGATCCGCATTGCGGCTGCCACGATGCTTCTACGTAGCATTGATGCTTTATCGATGAAGCACGATTGAAATTGGATATTCGATTTCTTACTGGGGAGAGAGTTTTCATATCGTGTTTACTGTTTCACTTCGCAAGTGTGCTTTACAGTATACGTTAGAACTTGAAATCGAGCTATTTGAGTTAAAGTCGCTTGTAGCTTGAAATGACGTTTAAAGGATATAAGAATAATAGAAGGCTAAAATTCAAAAGTGTATATATACATTACTAATATATAATGCCTATAATATATAATATAATAAATAATAATGCCTATATATCGACTAATTTATCAATTAATTAAATCCGTGTATATCAAGTTTTCTATAATTTAGTACTTTCGTGTAACTACAGAAATTTGATGCAATATAAAACTTGATTAAAACAGCGATTCATTAGGAAACGAGAATAATGATGCAAATATTTTTTGTAGCCATTATATAGGATTTCGATCGCATAATTAATCAGTATCAACTTACCAGTCTTTAACGGAAGAACAAAAAGAAGGGCAGGCGGTACACAGACCGCAATCATGATCATTTTCAAGTAGAATCTCAAACTGCCGTACATCTTTGAAAACTTCGTTAGTCGTAAGGGATCAAAGGATGATGTCCGCGCTGCGGAAAATAGATGAGAAGCGGCTATTTCAACAACCACCGTGTAGGTACTGCACTAGCCAGAAGTATCTGCGACAGAAATCAGAATACACTCGTTTTCGCATGGTTGGATCAATTTCGCGTGGGACTAACCTGATTGAACCTAACGCGGGATAATTGCTCAACTCACGACCTTAACCAGCCCGCTTGATTCTCTGTAAATGCTTGAAATTGACGCTTGGATTCTTTCCAGATTAACTAGCTTTGCCCTCCCCCCCCCTCCCGTTATCTATTTTCTTAGATCGACTTAAACTGCCGCAACATATTATCTTTCTTCTTTTCTTTTCTTTTCTTTTCTTTTGATCTTTTAAAGCCCTAAATCGCTGGCTATTATATTTTGTACACTCAATTACTCTGTAAGTCATAAGTACATATGTTTTACAACGTTATTTGTCATATTTCAGTTAAACCCCAGAAAAGCCAGAAATATATTTGCAGCGTGTTTTAACGCGTCCCTGGCAAAGATCTCAAAAACGAGTTGCGACACAATTTAAAGCGACAAATAGCACCGCGTATCTCGTTGTGGTAACACACGGTTCGCCAGCTTTTTAAAAGCGCTCTCCGTTTGCTTTTTCCTCTCTTCCCTGTCTCTTCGTTTTTTCTTAACGAGCAAAACCATTTTCGCGAGGACGAGAGTACGGAAATGACGTACTGGCAATTTTGTTTTGCGATAATACAAGCAGCTCGGTTTCAGTGAATTAAACTTGGCCCCAAGCTTCTACTGATCCCTACCTTCCTTTCCTTTATTTTCCCTTCTATATCGGTTTTGCGGTTTTCCACATTTCCATCACAATAAACCATGTTTTTTCTCGATTTTACATGTTAGCCAATGATTCGCGGCAAAAGCGTCGACTGTAAAGATATTTGTAGTTGCAATAGCAACAAGTATGTTTTCTCAAATAGAAAATATTGGGAGCGTACACGCTGGCAAAACAATTCATGAATAGCTCGTCCTCTGCTTGTTATTTGTTTCGATACTGTTAGCAAACAAATTCATGAAACATACTGGTATAGCGTAAAATGAACATAAAAGTTTTGCGTACACTTGAGAGCTGAACTTTGGCTGTTATACGTATATTATATATATACGCACACAGTTATGTATATGTATATATATATAGAAAATTCCTTAGAACTTTGAGCTTAATAACATATTAAAATCATTAACATTAAGGAGGTGAACTTTACTTACCAATTACCAAAGTTTCTTCCGCCAAATAATACATAAAAATTGAAAAAGATAATGTAACTAGTTTTAACTTTTTTTTGTGTTATAATTTGAATCACTCGATTTATCCGACTGAGGATGGTCGATCGCAATCTCAATTTATACATATTCTCATCGCATGAAATAGATCACATGAGGGATTTTCAAAAGTCGATGGAATATTAATGGCGATTAATTATTTACAGGTGTATTCTGTGCGGCTAAAGCAGACACCTAATGAATTATTGAGTACCAGGAATGTTAGCGGTAAACAGGATTGCGGCTATGAATGATTCTCTAATGTGTATATTAGAGATGAATTTGATAATTTATCCTCATAATATGCAATCCGCTTTTAAGTGTAAATCATAATTAACAATTTCTGTTTGATCAAATATGAAGAGTGGATAAATCGATACGCTTAAATCAATATTAGAATTTCTTAACATTTTTATCAAATATTTTAGCACTGTAGAAGCATCGTAGTAGAGAAATATTAGGTTGTTCCAAAAGTTTCTTTCGTTTTATAAGAAAGTAATAGATGTACAACATTTTTCGTTTTATATTATTTTATTGAATTACGTGTGATCCACCTTTTTCCAATTTAATATAAAATAATATAGAATAACATAACTGTCATTTCTTTATAAAACGAAAGAAACTTGGGACAACCTAATAGGAATTTACTTTTATTATCCATTATAAAAATGGATTGTTAATCCTCTAGGAGATACGAACAATATAATTGCAATTAATAAGGAACAAGCTAGCATAACTTAAACCAGCTTTTGCAGAAAGCTATTAGCTGAAGATGTTTATTAAACAATGACAACATGAATTTTCTTAAGTACCCCATTTGGTACTTAATCTACTTCGTAAGTACTGTGTGTCCTAGCCTTCAAAGGATGCAATTTTAACCAGAATGTTTCACATTACCTACCCGTATTGTTTCCTTGTAATATAATTTATATTTACATTATCTACGTTACGTTACATTCTACGCGTTAATGTAATGTGATTTTTATTTCTAATTGAAGTTATTTAAAATTTGTAGTATCTCAATAAAAAATTAACAGCCTGCAAAAACTTCACAGAAGCATTAGTATCTTCGAAACTATTGAATTCAAATGGCTAATATTCTTTAAAAATATGCACTCGACGACCTTTATCGAGAGAAGTATGTGACGTAATAGTTAAACTTTCAATTCATATACATATATCGTTTATGAAAAAGTAGTCATTCTGCTTTTGTGATCTGTGACACACTATAAATTCTCATAAGCTAACTAACGCGTAATCTTCTGTAACGTATTAATATAATATAGGTATGTATATCTCGACTTTGAGCAACCAATTGGTGATAAATAAGCTTTAGTACATACTTCTTACACGTAACAAGAGACCAGTTAACATCTCTGCTCTTAAAAGAAAAACGAAAGAAACTCTGAAAAGCTGCAGGGTTCAGGTCGAATAACACCAGCTCAGATAAATGACCCTCTAACTTACCTTTGTCCTCATCGACGTCAGTGATTTTAAAGCTAGTTATAAAGTGCACTTCTCAGCCAGCGTCCACGGCAGTCAATATTATTTAACGGGTCCTAACGCGATGTAAAAAGGGAAAAAGGAGGAAAGAAGGAACAGGGAAGCAAAGAGAAGAAACGAATTTTTCATTTTCTCGAAACTGGATCAAGTTTCAGGCTGCTCGCCAAAGAGTCTGTAGCTAACGAGACAAGATTAGACAAACCACGCTTTAAAATTTCCACAGAACTATAATAATCCTCGAAATCAATACGATTCGTCGATCCATCGCCTGATTAAAAAATGAGATAGGATGAAGCTCACTAGTCGGCCTTTGAACTTTCAATAGTGCTTACGGCTCGTATACTCTAGTTTGAATGCTACAATGTAAGCCAAGTCAGCTGTAACTAGCGTTCGCGTGATTGTCGCTATCTATTATTCACGCGTTACACGTTCACCAGACAAACGCGTCTACCGGTTGACATTGTTTTCTGTCCTGAGTTTCAAAGCAATTATGTTGCTTCGTGTAATCAGATCTCGCCAAACTAACGATAAGTTCTTGTTTGATCTTACACAGTTACTAAAACTATACAAGTTAAACCAATCTAGCCTAAACAAGTAATGTCGTTATATATTCTTTTTTAAATCTATATATTGTTTAATAAACCGTGGTTAGGATATAGTAGCTGACAAAAATATTCGGACAAATATATTTGTAGAAACATTTTAGGAGTGTATTATGCATAGTGGCACCATTTAATACTGTACTGTGACTATCATGGTCGTGTTGGTATTATTCGAAACTAATCTGAAAATCTGTATGGAATTTGTAAGATATTTAGTACGAGTACTGTGCATTACTGATATGTACACAACCGAGACGAGATAACGAAGGTACTGCTCTCCATCGTTCATCGCTACGCGTTGCTAGTAGCAACGTATAATGCATATATATCTCGCAAAGACCATAAAAGTACCCAATGGAACCACGTTTAATATTTGATAATAATGTCCCATTACAGTTTCGTCATTTTCAATTGATTAAACACGACCCTCTCTTTAAAAATTAGAAGATAAAATACGTAATACAAATCTACTCGAAATCTTTTAAACCTTACGGACGACTACTTATGGTCTTTAAAAGCAGCAGGGATTAGCAGAATATTAACTGCGGATTTTTCTCGAGAGGCTCGTAAGGATGAACAGCGACGAGTATCTAGAAGCTATGTACTCACCTGGTCAAGGAGACTCCAACACCAAGGACGTTGGAAGTTTCGAGAAGCGATGATGGAAACTGAAGTAGCACGTCAGGTCAACTCCGGCGAAAACTGCTAAAGAAAGAAAAATCCAACTAATTTGTTTCCAACAATAAAATGAAATTAATTTGTTTCACAAATTATTAACTGGATATTATTCAAAAATTATTCAAAATTCGCTTGATTGATTCACGGCCCGGGACATTTGGGTCATACCATTTTGGTAATGGACGAAAATGGCAGAAGGAAGAACGACCGTTTTTTTCATATTTCTCTTTCCCCGGGAAACGATGGAATGCCCGAGCACCTTGTTTCATTTCTTCTCGACATCAATTTCAATCTTTTTAAACGAAATATAATCTGAACGATGAAAAGTTCATTCAAATAATGCTCCGCGCCAGACACTCACGAAAATTAAGAAGAAACACGGAAAATTCGCGAATAAAACGGATTTCTTTGTCCCAGTGAGATAATAAATCTCGTACACGTATTGGTTTTTAAAATCAATATATCCACCAATGTGCACTCGTTTAACAAGGGTGATGGAACGTGCCAAAAATCTCTCAAGAGGGTCTTGGCAACGGAAGTGTCGAAAATGTCACAATTATGAATGAAAAATTCGAATAGTTGCTGATTTTACAATCGAAACCGATAAAGAACTCCAGATATTCCCCCAATTAATTTACAATAAATTCGCGAAAATGATCGATTGCTGACGTCATTGTATTCTAGAAAGATTGTAAAACGATAAGAATTTATTGAAAAAACTTATATTCGATGATAACACTTCTAATAAGAGTACTAAGAGGAGCGATTCTGTACTCACCTTCCTGCCTCGAAGTACCGAACGCAATTAACCGTCCGCCCAGGATGGAACCGTTCGGAACTTTTGTAAGTCACTGCACGGCCGCTGCCTATGGTGGAAATGTAATAGATATAAGTACAGAGCGCGTGAGCGAACTAAAAACGCGATAGAGAAGTAGAGAGAGGATGTTCCGTCCTTGTCTAATGACGCGCACTTGTACAGGAAATATGTAACAGCGGTATACGAGCAGCGTCAGTGTCCACTAGTGTGCATGCCTGATTAAACATGGACAGGAAGTATCTATACATGGTGTTCTCTTTCTATTTCCATGTTGCATCCATCTTTCTATATCCATGTTGCATTAGGAGGAGAGTCGTATTTCGGAACGTCATCGGAACATATTATACCTTGTATGTGATTATTTGGAACACAATGGGTGAGTATATTATAATTAAAATATATTCCTAGTTCCAATTCTTTTGAATAGTGTCAGTGACCAATCGAAATAGAAATCAGTGGACATCATGGAAAGAGAAGGCGAAACCAAATTTGAAAATTCGACATCGGTAATTCAGTAGTTAAGAATAACTCAATCGATTATGTAGATTAACTAGTTATAAACAAATATATGAAGTATAAATTCAAATTATTCTTATCCATCTAAAAATTGGAAATTAAAAAGCAGAAGACAAGAAATTATCTTCGAGGATTTATATAGTAAATACATTCTTTTGCCTGTCTTACCTAGAGATAAAACAGTTGTTTGATGGTTATCTTATAGTGTTCAGTCATTGCGAAAAATATTTTTAATTAGTTAAAAACTATAATTAATTAAAAACTACATTTTTTTATGTATATAGACGTTAGCGATGTATTATTCCGGGAAGCTCGTCTATCTCCCGAACATCGGGTTTGCGACAACATCGATTTGGAAATTATCGTTGCAGAGTATGAAAATTATTACAAGATGAAATTTCAAAAATATCCCATATTGTGTAAGAAAATAACTGGAAGAGAAATGACGAGGGAAGTGACAAATGCAAGCAAAACGTAAGAATTTAAATTATTTAACGATATTAAACGGTATTCAACGTATTCAACGTATCGTATTCAACGTATCGTATTACAATATGATCCAGTGTTTGTAGAAGTATTGAGACAAAAGCCAAATCTGTTAGTAAACAAGCGAGAAGTGAGCCTGTGAAAGAGACGAATCTACAGCAGAAGATAACTGATGACAATGCGAATCATATTAATCTCGCAATGACAGTGACGTCAATATTCCCCAATGAGAGTGATGGACGTTCATCAGAAGAGCTATTTAACGTCCCAATGGAACAATCCATGCAATCGAAGATATTGAAATGCATTGCAAAGCTTTATTCAGATAATCCGGAATTACGAAAGATTGCTGAGGACATCTCATGCGTAAGTTATTTTCGATTAATATACGTATCGTAAAGCTTTTAAACGATAAAATTCCCGTCGATAAACCGTCCAACGTATATCGACAATGACGTGATTTCAGTAACGCTTCAAATATCAAATTACGTAACACTTACTTAATATAGAGAAGACGCCATTTTATCTTTGTATCGTCACAGGAGATCATAGTAAACAAATTAAATGTACATTGGGATGACGTTATAGGCCTAGAGGAATGTAAAACCGCTGTTAAGGAGGCCGTTGTGTATCCCCTTAAGTATCATATCTTTTTTGATGGCCCGTTTTCCCCCTGGAAAGGTATTTTGCTGTACGGCCCACCTGGTACAGGTAAGATACTCGTATTCTTTTCATTTCTGTACGTGTTTACAAGAAATATACAAAACAGGGAAAACGAAGTTAGCGAAGGCAGTCGCGACAGAATGCCATTGCACCTTTTTTTAACATAACTGCCAGCTCATTGGTCAGCAAATGGAGAGGCGATTCCGAGAAGTATATACGTGTAAGTTGCTTTGTCTATGTAAGTTTCTTTGTTCCTTTGTCTATGAAGGAGAGATTCTAGGTATAAAAAGATTTGATTTTATTTTTCGTCATTTATATATAAATAGAATAGTTGTTTGGAAAACGAAATGATATCATATTCGTGATGAGGCAATGAATTTAAGGAATTTCGAATATAATATTTAATGAATAATACATTTGTTAAACTGAACAGGTTTTATTTGAACTTGCCTATAGTCATTCGCCTACAATTATTTTTATCGACGAGATTGACTGGATCGCCACAAATAAAGGAGACTGTATATTGTCTGAACCTGCAAAGAGATTCAGGTCAGAACTTCTTTCTAGATTGGATGGATTAGTGTCTAATGAGAATTCTAATGTAGTTCTTCTGGCTACAACTAATTCCCCTTGGTACGTATATCACGTTATTTCAATGTTTTCTAAGTAGAAAATATCGTAATATTTCTCCAAATTCCAAATATGTTATTGTGTTGTTTGAAGTATTCCTTCATTATTATTAGTATAATAGAACGATAATATTTATTGTAAATATGTTATTAGGGGCATTGATGCAGCTTTACTCAGGCGTCTCGAAAAGCAAATATACGTATCATTACCCAATGAAGTTGCTCGACTTGGTATATTCAAATTATACCTTAGCAACCACTTATTAGAAAATACAGATATTGTAAACCACATAGTAAAATGTACTGAAAGATATTCTTGTGCAGATATAAAATTGCTTTGTAAGCAAGCGTGGCTACTAGAAATAAGCCCGATATGGAGGAGACTTGAAAAGAAAGAAACACCTGTTACCACTTTGAAATATGAATTAAAAAGTTATGAAATATTAGCAAAATTGTTTAAAAAAATGTCACCTACAGTTATGCAAATAGATAAATATGATACGTGGAACAAATAAATACGCAATCGTAAGGACAGATATTGAAAAATATAAATAAATGGATTATCGTTCGAGAAATTTTTATTACCATCATATGATATTGCTCCATATCATGAAATATATACATGCCGTAATAGGAATACTATCATCAAATCTCTTCAAATGAGGGAGTGGCAAATGACGATGCGTATTGACAAGATTGCTCGATGAAGATCAATTACGTACTGTGTCCGCGGATTCCAAAAAATGAGTCCCTAAGTAGATGGAAAAAGGAGAGGAAACAGATAGATCACAAAGAGCTACTTATTGTAAGGGAAGAAATCTAAAACTCCAAATAAAGAACAAAAAGGAACAAGCTGCTTATGACGCTATCGTTCCTGGTCTTCCGTGTTCGGTCTCAATTACTCTTGCAGTATATTGTAGCAGGTTGTGTAGTATATTTGAGCATATTGTATTATATTTTGATGCGTACTATCTCTTCGATCACTTGTTTTCACCATTAAGACAAAAGAATAAAATGCTGATTGAAGATGCTTATTGTGACCTCAACTTAAGAAAGGAAATACTTCTTTTGATGTATATTCGAAACTGGAACATGTATCAACCTCGATGATGACCTTCATTGTTAGATTGAACTTTAGGTTTAAAAATTTGTATTTCAAAATGTGGTAGGAAGAGGATAAAACAAATTGTTAGTAATACTGAAAATTACATTTATTTTTACTGAAATCACTGAAATTAATACTAAGATCAGTGAAATTATTATTTTTCTAAAAATATTCAAGCCTTGAACTTTTTTTTCGTGGGGAGATCCTCATGGACACTGTCGGGGTAGTGTCGGACTTACCGACTAAAACCCCACGATAGTGTCACACAGTATAGAAAGCACGATATAAAAACCCCCCAAAATAAGCGCTCGAATCAATCTGTTAAAATATTTTGACGCAGTCTCTTGTAATACTTTGAATCATTCTGTAACATTTTGTACCGTTACTCTGTTAGATCTGCATAATAAACTCTATTATCATATATAAAGGTAAATTTCTTCACCTTGGCCTACTTGACGCTTAATAAAGGTGCACCGGGACCTCTTTCGAAATTCAAGCCTTGAACTGCTCCGAATATTCATCGGATCTGAGTATTGGATACAGAAAATATCTGGGTAAATTTAGTCAAAAAATGTTTTCGCAGAAGGGAGTCAGTTTCAAACAGTAAGTTAACTTGAGAGAATTAAATTACAAAGTTCTGGCAGAATAACATAATTTTGCATAAAAATAATAAAAAAATGAATACGTCGAAACATTTTACAAAAAAGCAAAGCACGAAGTGTTATAAAAAGTGAACGAAAAGTGAAGTGAAGTGAGTTTATTCGTTTTACAACATATTTTATATAACATGCTCTATCAGTTTGTTACCTCAAATTTGCCTTTTATTTAAATTTTCTTACATAATTTTCATAATATATTCATAAAGTAATATTGAATATATAGTACAATTCTATAGACCTACTACGAGAAACAGATCTTAAAAACAGCAACACTAGTAAAGTAGAAGCGTTCTTCAAGCCTAAATCCAAATATGATACAGTGCTGAAAAAGTAGGATTACTATATCATAACAAGCAAAATGTATCTTCATAATCTATGTGCTACTAGCGATTTTCCACATGTTCAACGAGATATGCAGTACAGAGGACGTATAAATGTGTTTCTTTATTTTTGTTGAGTCACAAATCAGAATATTGAGTATGTTATTTTCCCGCGGATTGTAAAATCATAAATTGTTAAAGTGTCACGGCTCATTTTATTATCGTAACATCTGTTCAAAATTTGTCAATGCGACCTGGAGATTACGGTAGTGAATATGCAACAATCGAATGCCCCAGCGAGAAGGGCTCGGTCATTATATTTATTCTTATCGTGAGTTCGATAACAAAATATCGAGTTTAACAGTCGTATACAGAGCTCGATCATTCTGGATTATAGCCTCTACGTCTACGATTCCTTTTTGCTTTTGGCATTTCATCTACATTGTAATAACAGTTTTGACAAATGACCATTTGACAATACGGTCGAAGATATTTTAATAAGCGTGTTGGAGTAATTGGTAACAGTAAGTGAGTAATTATCCATACACCTCCGGGTGATAGGCTGGAAGTTCTCCATCCCAAGGACCGTAGAGTTCCTCTCCTTGTTCTTGTTCATAAAAAACGATACCCGTACTGTATATAATAGGAAAAGTTTTCATTATTAACGTGTTGCTTTTGTTTGTTGTGTTTGGTCCGCCTGTTTGAATGCTCGTCACTATCTATTGCGAGCGCGTTAATTTTAATTTATTTATATGTATTGACCATGGCATTCCTTTTACTTCGATTTCAATATTATGGTACTTGAAAATATTGGGAACTTTATGAGGTTCTGTATATCCGTTTGAGATTTCCCTCTACTAAGTTCTTTCATTAAATGTAACAAATCTACCATTTTGAAATTTTGTTTATTGATCCGTCTGTTGTAATATTCCTTAGATTTTATTTTCGATTTTATCAGTGAGGTGGTAGGACGTGTACGGTGCCAAAGAAATACTCCGCGGATTGATTTAACAATGAGTTTATTAATTATACGTGGAAGACCTGATAGTTTCACCAGCACGCGTTACCTGGGCCGTACTGGTATTGTTCTTCGAATACTCACCGTTTACTCGACTTCACTGATCAGTTGTATCTCTCTGCGTCTCTCTAGCCTTTCCTCGTTGCCATTCATATAGGATACCGAGGTGCCTGAAACAGAATGTTTTCTTCTGGGGTAGGGAATCAGTTTCCTTTATCGAAAGCACTTGCGCTTTATTGTAAATCATAGGGTCTATTCTTTGACGACGTCCTGACCTCGGACGTCACATTTCACAGGCCAGCACGTGCGCTTGAGCCCTGGAACTTTCTTTATGGCCATGAACCGTTACAGTAGGAATTTTAAGGGAGCACTTGGTCAATAGATCCTGTATGGTCAGGACATATTTGTTTCCTTTTTGTGTTCTCGATGATGTAACCTAGACGTCCAGTAATAATTTTCTTCCCTTTGTCATCTTTCAATATCCCCGCTACGCACGTGTTCGTAACCGTCTGCTATTTTGGTTATATACGCCTTCTTCCGATTATTTTACGGAAGGACCAAAGGGATATCGGTGGGCCATTAGGCCTATTGAAGTTTCCCGACACTTTCGGCCCGTCGGCACCTACGCTTTATCGCGACACTGTATGTGTTTCGTCGGCCTTTCGTAAACAGTGTTCCGGCGATGCTATAATATGTATCAAAGAAACCGTTGGAGAGAGAATTGTTCTTTGCGCTACAGATCTTCGAAAAAGCGTACATCGAAAAAGCGTAATCTCATACATTTTTATTATAAATTAAAAATTTCTCGTCTCGTAACTTGATAGATTGATCGTGGGAAAATTAACGGATCGACTCAAAATGTGTGTTATTTATCACGTAGTCTCGATATTCTACGACAATTAATGGACGAATGTAACATTTAAACACAATAACGATTTCGTCAAATTCCATCGGCATCAGTTCTACCCCATCAACACCTTTGGTAGCCGAAGTTATGCACAAGTAACTAACTAAACACCACCCTTAAACAACCAAAATCAAAACAACAACAATAACGACGCTGCAGTCAACAAAAATATGTGAGCAAAATGCAGTACTCAGACAACAAACACAACAAATTACAGTCATGCTACAACTACTTACAAACATGTTAAGTAAAAAATAGAAATGCCAACGCCCTGGCCGCGCTGAGTG
Organism: Bombus vancouverensis nearcticus; assembly: GCF_051014615.1. Classification (NCBI taxonomy): domain Eukaryota; kingdom Metazoa; phylum Arthropoda; class Insecta; order Hymenoptera; family Apidae; genus Bombus; species Bombus vancouverensis. Next base: position 186,736 of record NW_027468936.1, on the reverse strand, counting down.
CACTCGTTCCCGTCAGATCACGAAAGTTAAGTAGCGCCGGACACGGAGAGTACTTGGATGGGTGATCGCCTGGGAACTCCGTGTGGCGTTGGCGAAGCGCGCTAGGCCCGCCGCGCCCCTCGGTGAGGTTCAGGCTTGGTGCGCTCACGTCCACCAGCAATTCACCACTTAATAAACATATCAATCACCGCTAAAAGCACTAACGATCGCAAACTAGTTTATCACTACCGGCATCAAGACCTCCTTCGCATGACGTTAGACCATCCTCGAATTAACCCTATCTCTTGAAGTAAGTACCTCCTTATATATCAATAGTTAACCATTAAATAAATTAAATCAGTAAGTAAGCAACCCACTTAATATCACAACCTCTTAAAGTAAGTACATTCCTTATAATACTATAGACAAAAACCAAACTCCATACTTTTATATCACTAGTCAATTATTAAAACATAATAACTATACCTAATACATAGTCACCTATTATAGTAAAATAGCCTAATATATAATAAATCTCATAGTACCATATTAATAGTACATTAATAAATAAAATATATGTCGGATCAGGATTCGAATTTTGGGCGCGCGACGACTCTTCATGTGGACTAGCCATCGTCTCACAAAGCCGAGATTTTATTTACACGTATATACAGGTCTATCACTAAGCTTAACAAATAATAAGTACAACTAATAATAAGTCTAACAAACACTAAGCCTAATGAATAATACGATCTACGAATAATTAAATTAAATAATACTATTAGCAATGTTTGAGTTCAAACGAATCCACGGTCACCGGGATAACTCCTTACTAAGCGAAACTAACTTAGACGCAAATGCGATCGTCGAAAAAGCTCGATGTATCACTCTCCAAGGCAATCGCAAGAATGCCAGCCTCGTGGAGATTTTTCTCCCTGTACGATTGCATTTTGTTTTCCATCCCCGTTTGGAAGCATCGAGAAGGTTCCAAACGCCGTTGCTAGGCACACTCGTTGGAAGCATCGAGAGAGTTCCAAACGCCGTTGCTAGGCAGTTTCTGCCTGGAGTTTTGGTTACTAAATACAATGTATGTCCCATTGCATCGGCACCTCCGAGGCAACATCACACGTGGCTCGGCCCGCTCTCGAGGCCGCATGCCGCCACAACCACACTTCTCGGAAAACACATACAACCACTCCAGACCTCCGTTAGATAAAACATCCATCCCGTGACCGTGGCTACGTTCAGCGACCGATTGTCACCTCGAACCCAATCTCGCTTATTACAAATCTTAAACAATTACAACTATAATAAAATCTAGGCCAAGGTACTAGAGGATGTTCCCAAAATTTCCAAGGAAGGGCTTCGGCTTTCCTTTCATCTCCGACATATATATTATATGATAATGAGGTCCACTTACTAAATGATCATTCAAATCTACTTTCAGATATCGAAAAATCTCGCTCACCTAGCACTACGCCAGCCAAGGCTTACCTCTCAAGTAAGAATAAGTACGTAAAGCAACTAAGTACATCCTGCATACATGCTTACAACGAAGTAATAATTAATAATACACACAAACATTGATAGATATATGGAAAGTTAAAGCCTTATTCTCTAGTCAATTATTAATAACACAATTTAATCGTACAACTCTAAAATCAAAAGTCGATTATAATAACAGTATCCTAATAAATAAGTAAAAATACTCTACACTCCATAATACCTACTCAATGTCAATTAATATAATAATATAATTAAAATAAACTCCTCTTCGCAGGATAATTCTTCATTCTACTTTCTAAGATCAGCTCCTTCTTTGCTCCTCAACACATTCATCACCCAATTCTCTGCCTCGTAGGAGCACGCACTTATTAGAAGTAAGTACATCATTCCTAGTACATCTATTTGAATAGACAAAATAAATATAAAGCATAAAGCGTAACATAACAATCACATAGTCAAAATCAAACAAGAGAATATAATAATCCTCTTAACAAAACTAACTCGAGGCCTGCTTACAGGCATCAAAACCTCCTTCGCTAGACACATGCCATCATCAATTTATCACTATCACTCAAAGTAAGTACCTCATATACATAAATACATAAAATATAAATTTATTGTCATTATATAGTAAGTAGAATCAAACATATATGTCGGAGATGAAAGGACACCGGAGCCTTCCCTCTGGAACTTCGGGAAAATCCGTAAAATTGTAATTAAAGTTTACAGTCGTAATTAAACAATCTGCTGTCATCCTGCCCAATTGTACTTGTTTGCGATTTGTGATAATAAACTTGGGCTCAAGGCGACAGTCAATCGCCGAACGTAGCCGCGGTCACGGGATGAACGCTTCGCCTAACAAAGGTGTGGAGTTATAGTATGACCCTCATTAAAAGAAATACCAATAGAGGTACGTGACAGTAAAACATTCCAACGGTTCCTTCGGACAATGAATACCTGATGTTGAGGCACGTACACAGCACAAATCCAGTTAGCCCGAGGACCCGCTACAAAACCTGGGTTTTTCCGGCAATTAAGATTTTCCAAACGGACAGACAGTCTTTGTCCCAAACTGACCAATTGACAGCGACGTCAATTTCCCTTACTTTCGGAACGAGGGCTATCCTCGACAAATCCGATGGTCTCGTGTCCTTAGACACACCCCATCATAGTTTTCCTCTGTGGCATCATTGAAACGAAAATTCATTCTTTCCTGAGATCCCACCGACGAAGGGAGCAGCGCCTGACGATCAGTGAGTTTGAGTTAGAGCAAGTATATCTTTCATCCCGTTGACCGTGGATTCGTCATCGGACCTAAGACCAACGTCACTAACATCACAAGTGCCCAACCACCGCTGTTGATTGTCGAATCGGTAATGTCCATACTCGTAGCATCAGGCCGTATCTTCGTTATCACACAACGATGGCCAACTCCAAGGGAGGTCTATCAAACGCCCACAACCCTGTTCCTGACTGTTCTCCGACATATAAAAACTAAATATAAACTAACTCTCTCTACAAATCAAGTAACAATGGTCCATTATTAAAATGAGCATAGATATCCTAGCGAGATCCACTTCATGAATAATAATTCAAAGTCAATTTTTAGATATCAAAAACCTCGTTCCCTAAACACTACGCAAGCCAAGACTTACCTCTCAAGTAAGTACATTAGTAAAAGCAAGTAAGTACCTCCTTCATATATGCTTACAACCAAGTAATAATTAATAAAACACATAAACATTGATAGATATATGGAGAGTTAAAAACCTCCTTCTGTAGTCGATATTAGTAAACAATTAATCGTATAAACTCTATAGTCAATTACAATAAACTATCTGCTGTTAAATAGGTAAAAAATGCTAAACTTCATCGTACCTGCACAATGTTTATTGCCATAATAATAATATTACTATTATAAAATTAATATAACTTTAATATAATTTAATATAAAACTCCACTTCTCAGGATATCCTGTTCTACCTCCTAAAATCGAAACCTTCTTCACACATCACCGCACTTCGCCCAAGTCTTACCTCGTAGGGGTACACACCTATTAAGAGTAAGTACATCCTTTCCTATTGACATGTCGAGTCACGATCCGAGTCCGGGCTCGAGTCGCTATCACGGTGAGGACTTGGGGTAGGTAATGATTCTTCACTGAAGCTATCCATCTTCTTAGACCACGGAAGTGACTTTTATTGACACAAACAGAAAGGTTACAGAGTTGACGCAAACTGACGATGATCACACACTTGCAACACTAGTGACAATGGTCTTGGGTTAACTAACAAATACGCAGCCAACGGGATGGTAGGTGTACGTACTCTATGTCAGATTCTTTGGTGATATTCACTGACCGTAAGGTGTCAACCTTTTCGTCGATGAGATCGCAAGCGAGAGAGTGAGTTTCCGTCCCGATGATGCCACAAAGAAGAACTATAATGGGGTGTGTCTAAGGACACGAGATCATCGGATTCGTCGAGAAAAGCCTTCGTTCAGAAAGTAAGGAAAATTGGCATTGCTGCTAATTGGTCAATCTCCCTATCGGTGGTTAGAAAAAGATGCTAGCCGCCCTCGAGGGAAAGTTGCTAGTGGGAGACGCCGCTCGTTGAAAAATAGGTCTCCTCTATTTTCCCGTAGTTGGGACAAAGACTGTTTGTCTGTTTGAAGGACTTTAGTTAGCTAAATCTTAAGATTTGTAACGGGCCCTCAGGCTAGCTGAACATGTACTGCGGAGACGCATCGACATCTGGCAATCATCTTACTCGAAGAATAGGGTCTGCGTGTGGCGAGTTACGGGACAGAGACCGTTGGAATGTTTATTGCCGTGTGTTACAACTATTTCATTTTTAAAGAGAGCTATACAATTACTCCATGTCTTTGTTAGACAAAGCGTTCATCCCGTGACCGCGGCTACGTTCGGCGACTAGCTGTCGCCTCGAGCACAAGCTCACTATCATAACTCTCAAACAATTACAATCGGATTGAATAACTACAATTGTTTAATTCCAGCTATAGTAGACTCTAGGTTACAATGTTGCGAGATTATCCAAAATTCCAAAGGCTCCGGTGTTCTTTCATCTCCGACATATATTACACTCCGAAGACCTCGATAACCCTCTTGTACGCACGCTTGTTGTCAACCGACCCCACCAGATTCTTCTAACAGCTTCGAATCGTCTTTGTCTCAACTGATACCTGGACGCCCTCTGACGCTTACACACACATTCACATGTACAGTGTAAATGTATCATCTACCTAACAGTAGTAAAATTTATTGTACGAATCCAAAATAGTGAGGGTTCAGAGTGCTATAATAAAAAAGATATCGAGCGCTAATTTGGAAAGGTTTTTATGCTGAGGTTTTAGTCCCCCTGTAGGGATTATCCCCGAGTGTATATCAGAGACGGCTATTCCGTTACTATCTGGTTATTGTATCGATAGCTGTGGCATGCAGTATGTTTTGTCCACCCTATTACTGCTTCTCAACATGTGACATTACTGAGCGTGTGACACTAGCGCATCCGATACCAGGCGGGCCCGTCAGCCTCGCGGTAGACGCATCCGATTACGCCATAGGAGCAGTACTACAACAACGCGTAAACGACAAATGGCAGTCGTTAAGATTTGTTACAAAATCCTTGACCTCCGCGCAGCGAAAAAATATAGAGCATATGACCGCAAACTTCTTGCTCTGTACACCGCAGTTAAACGTTTTAGAAACCCCTCATGTGCGCGTTCAATCAATATCTACACAAATGTTCACCGCGACAATTTCGCCATCTTGACTACATTGGACAGTTCACGACCGACATCTGATACATTAAAGGTTTGGACAATAATGTAGCCGACGCTCTATCTCGCATCGAAGCGATAGGGAAATCTGTGGACCATAAAACTCTCGCCGCAGCGCAAGAAAACGACACCGAGCTGCGCAACATCATCAAGTCCGATACATCCGCATTACAATTAAGGAAGATACGTTTTCCTGATTACGACGTATCAGGCGATATTGTACGACCGTTTGTATTGAAACCCTTGCGGCACAGCGTATATAATTCGCTCCAGGGACTTTCCCATCCTGGGATACGCGCCACGCAAAACCTGGAGACGACGCATTTCGTCCGACCGTCAATAAACAAAATGGTCGAAACTGGTCACGACAATGCCTGGCAGCCTATGGTCCACGTACCGTCATTCCGGTCCTCAATAAACCTAAGGACCCACCATAAACCTTAACTTTTTAATTTAACTGTTAGCACATGTTTTCAAGTTAATGTGCTTATCCGGAAGGATTTTCTAATCCTATAAGTGTTTCGGTTTATGGCTGGTTCTTAGACAAGTCGTCAGGTTTATTAGACGCTATTAAAAATTACGGAGAGAGCGGGTAGTCACCTAATGGGAAAAACGAATGTTTGTCTAACGACAAAGCTGGTTTTTCCCATGAACAAGGTCACCCATGAGCCACGTTGGTAGGAGGCTTCTTCCTCATACCTTTATGCATTAACGTGGGTTATAATCAAGTCGCATCGCGGACCGTTACCCTCACTTTTCATAACGAAAAGTGTGAACAACGAATCCCCTTCCTTCGTTCAAAAAATACCTACAAACCGAGCTTTCCTCCGTAATTACATGAGAGCGGAAGTTCAGTTAACTCTCCATTCTAACATACCCAACATCTCAAGACTTCGTCGACGACAACATATCTACCAGGACGCGAGCTCTGTCTTTAGATCAATCATCGTCTCTACACTGATTCTCTCATCTAAGAGCAATCCATTTATTCTTCACTTACCTCTTACGCATCGGCGTTATTATCTTGTGTAAAGTTGTTGGAAATACATACTTTATAACCCTGTTAATCGCAGCGTTATACAACCTCAACCACCCCTATTATCTCAATGGAAATCAGGGGATCGATCTGTTCGCGGCATCGATTATTACAATCGTAACGGGAATTTACGACTTCCGTTGACGCATTTCCTAGCAAAAGCGTCTCCCCACGACTGGTCGAAAATACAGTATGCTTGTGCGAATTTCAACAAAATTGCAATGGGTTACAATGGATTACAAAGGGGGAGGGAAGTGCAATGAATTATTACGATAAATTGTAAGGGGTGTGAAGTGGGATGAGGTGATAGGAGAATTGGTGTGAGTGGAATAGTATTAAGTGAATATCAGGGTGTATGATACATGGCTCCATCAAGCGGTGGTATTAGGCGGGGGGGGGGCGGTGTATCGCTCACACCAATTCCCGGGCCCCTTTCAATCGCAGCCGGGGCGGTCATCGTGGAGGTTTTAGTCGGCTGGAGTCCGGCACTACCACGCCGCTTTTCCCCAGAAGCGACCTGGTGTCAGTGCGGATTTCCTCCACGTTAATAAAAAAAAAAGGGTGTATATTACAAGGGAGTCGACGTGGATTATGATCGAGTGAGTGAGTTACAATATGTTTGGGTATAATTAAATGGTAATATCTTCGCTGAACAAAAATAAATGGAATAATTGGAGGATCTAATGTTAAATGTGAGAGAAACAAGAAGTGTAATGCTCGATAATCGTGGCGTGATGAGTCATAGATGAACAATATCAAAGAATATAAGGCAATAAATTATTGAATTATTGAATTAAAATATGAAGAGGAGTTGGTAAAGTCGAGTATCTATAGAAAATGCAATTACGAATCTCAATTTAAATGATAAAACTTTAAAAGGAAATAAAATTAGAATTGAATTAGGAGAAGCCAGAGTTCAATAAAATATAATAAAGAGTGGTAATATAATGAAGGAGTATTACGTAGAATACTACATAATATAATTGAAGAACTATATAAATATAAAGTTTTAAGAAGAAATTTATTTTCAACCTTAAGTAATTTAAATACAATAGCTTAGGATAAATATGTTTGGAACTATAATGACTCATCAGATAAAGTCAGTTCATAATGGAAAACAGTGAAAGAATTAGAGAGTGGAATTAGAAAGAAAGGAATTAATAGGAAACAGTAGATAATTTAAAAAGTAATAAATTAATGTATATAACGTATTAGTAAATGTTTAATATGCGTGAGTACGTTGTTGTAGATAATTCGAAAGGACGTTGGTTGTTCGCATTTATTGATGAGTTATTATAGCTTCATAACTACAAATTAATTAATTAATTAATTACAAACTATTAAATTAATGGTTAAGAATGGAAAGATTAAAAACGCCTTTAATAACAATAACTCATCATGCAAAGTCTGTTTATCGTGTTTTGTTTTTGTTTTAGTCGTTATTTATTTTACTTTTAATTGAATAACGAGAATGGTTTTGTATTAATTTTCAACGCAACAGTATTTAATATTGGCTTCGAGATGATAATTAATATAATAGATTTAAATGGTGTAAGATTATGAAGTATGATAGAGAATGCAATTGCACACGATGGAACACAATAATACACTAACACTGCCCTTTGGGTGGCATCGACACGATTAATACCTGCTGGATTGGCACATGAATATTAGTAGATCGATGAATTGAAGAAGATACATGTGGGTGGTAGCATTGGGGCAAGGTGAGGTTTTCTTGTCACTAGGGTCAACTGTGAGTTGATGGGATAGGGGAAATGCAAATGCAAATGCTTATATGCAATGGAGTGTAGGAAGTAGGGCTCACATAATAATTTGAACGACGTGATGAGACGCGCACGTGTCATACGGTTGCCAATAGGTAAGCGGGCCCCTTCTTTAGGGGCTTTATGATACATTAAGGAATGGTGCCATCTACATGTATGAAGTGAAGTATTATTCAATATGAAATGGTATGTGTCAATCTGGCTAAGTGGGCCACCTGGTGGCAATGGTTAATTAGGAAAGCTTAGTAACATGTACCGAGGGACATCTATGCAGGAGGGCTCGATGTATGCTGTTACAGTGGAAACCTCATGTACCTCCGAATTAAAAAGGGTTTATCCTCCGATGAGCAAGAAAAATCATAATTATTGGCGGAGTGAACAGTCGATGAAGTTAAGAAAGGAGGTGATGACGACGAGAAGAAGAGCTAGAGAGCAATGGCGAGAGGAACTGGAGACGCGGCACAGTGGATTTAGGAGTTGCGGAAGAAGAAGAGGCAGATGAGGAAACTGATTCGAACCAACAAGGAGAAGGGTTGAAAGGAGTTCTGTGCCTCGTTGGGCAGGGATCCATAGCGAAGGGCGTACAGGGCTATCATGACGTAGCTTTTCTTAACGAGACCGAGGGGAAATATAAGTAGAACCCACGGGAGTATTAGTGTCAGCGAGGGCTTGATCACGAAGGGAGCGCTACTGGATGCCGGAGCTGAGATGAACCGGAATAAAGCGGTTGGTGTAGATGGCATACCAGGAACGGTGGTAAAAGAAATTGAAGGTTGCAAAATTACGTGTTGAACAGTGTTATCAACTGAGCACGAAGAAATTCGTTTTTCTTGAAAATGAAGCTTTATATGGAAAGATCTTATTCCACATTTTTCTCTTATTTTTGCACGTCGAATAACTTCCCTCTGCTTAATCGGTAACTAACCAAATTTACATGTTTCAAACAGATTTCCAAGATCAATTTTCTCGAAAACAAAGCCTGTTATTCTTTATATCTTTCTTGTTTTTCTTCGTACAAAACTGTTTTTCGTTTGTTCCTATTACTTGACCGGATCTTATGTTTCACATATTCTAACATACTCTATTCATATAAAAATTCGTAGTATAATAATCGTTACTTTCGATATTAAAATCATTATTAAATATTCGTTTAATTAATCTTAAAATTGTGATACAATCATAAAAAGCTACCAAAAGAATGATGTCTAGATTTTACAAGCATGCCACAAAATATATATGTCGGAGATGAAAGGACACCGGGGCCTTCCTTTGGAATTCATCGGAAAACCCTCAATATTTTAGCCTCTATAACTTAACTCGATTACAATTGTTCGAGATTTGTGATAATGAGCTTGGGCTCGTGGCGACAACCAGTCGCCGAACGTAGCAGCGGTCAAGGGATGAACGCTTTGCCTGACAAAAGTATGAGGTAATAGTATAGTTCTTCTTAAAAAGAAATAGTTGTAGCGGTACTCGACAGTAAATATTCCAACGGTTTCTGTCCCGTGGCTCGCCACACGCAGACCCTATTCTCCGGGTGCGACGATTACCAGACGTCGATGCATCTACACAGTACATGTTCAGCTAGCTTGAGGACCTGTTATAAATCTTAAGATTTAGTTAACTAGTTAAGTTCTTCAAACAGACAAACAGTCTTTATCCTAACAGTCCCTAAATCTCTAACACCTACTGCGGGAAGATACGGGAAATCTGTTTTCCTCAAGGACGACGCTTCCCGCTAGCAACTTTCTCTCGAGGGCGGTTAGCATCCTTCTTCAACCATCAACATAGAAATTAACCAATTAACAGCGACGTTCATTTCCCTCACTTTCCTAAGGAAAACTTTCCTTAACGAATCCGATTATCTCGTACCCTTAGTCACACCTCCGCAGCGTCATCGTCACAGAAGGACAGTTCCTCTACGTTCCTTGAGTAGTCATCATCTTAATTTATATCGCGCACTTTGCTCAATCGCCACCTTAACTCATCGTCTATCAGTTGTAACCGAGAATTGCGAATCGTCAAGTGTAATCGCGAGTTCTACGCAAAGTGTCGAAAGAGAGAATTGTTAATAAATATACTGTTTAAATATCTCCGAGTGTTTTTTTTTTTTTTGGCATCTATTACGTCCTACACACTTCAAATTCACAAGACATGATCCGTTAATTTCGTGATTTCCTGTGTCTTCTACGTGACACTATCTTCCATTATTGTGTGGAAGAGAAATCGGATGATATTAATAACTTAAAAAGAAAGAAACAAAATCAAGAGAACATGGTAGTCGCCAAAAGAATAACAATTGAAAAGTTACAAGAAGTACCAAAGATAAAAAACGAAACAGAGAAAAACGAACGTGTGTTGAACGAACAGGAGAAGAAAAGATTAAACTGAAATATACCAAACCTTCCAAACAAGATTTGAGATATGCGCTTAACAATGTTAATAATGGTGACGATAACGAGCGGAAGCCAAGGATATTTGCGTATGGATTTTACTGGGATAACAACCCTGATTTAACTCTCCTCCAGCCTAAAGAGTCATCTAGCGATTGTGAAGAAAAGCCAAAACTGAGAAATAAGAAATTAAGTGCCGCTGAACGTTGAGAACAGAAAACACAGAAGGAACGTGAAGTTCGTCAAAGAGAAGAAGCGCTCGTCAATAACCAGTTATCAAATTCTGTAGATCAGTTCGACAGATTAGTTTTAGCTAATCCAGACAGTTCAATAGTATGGCTACAGTATACGGCATACCGTTTACAAGCAACAGAAATAGAGAAAGTAAGAACAGTCGCGACAAGAGCGGTGTAAACGACTAATTTCAGGGAACAGAAGGAAAAATTAAACGTTTGGAAGGCTTAGTTGAATTTAGAATCGAAATTTGGAATTCCTGACTCATTAAATGATGTTTCTCAAGAGGCAGTGAGGTCTAACGGTTCACTGAAAATATACAGTCACATGTTGGCTGTTCGTGTCGTGGCTGGCAGGCAGATGGAATTAGAAAAAACAATCAATACCATGATTGGGAAGTTTAAACATATTCCCGAGACATGATTTAATAGTGGAGAAGGATTATTAAAAATCGAGGCACATTATGCAGAGAGCATTGCAATCTTTGCCAGTATCCGAACGTAACAAGTACTTTCTCCAGGACACCCCCAAAATTTCATTTATGAAGTAAGCACACTATGAAATTAGAAATATCAACCCTTTTTGGTTATTATTATCGCACAACTTGTCTTTTACATAGTATTTCTTTTCGAAAGCAAATCTTACCATGCAAATAGGCGCAATAATTTATTCTGTGGAACTTAATGAAATATATCGTTTTATTTTAGAATGAACAGTATAAGACAGATCTATCTTCAAAATTCTTCAACAGTCTCTGATTTTTTTGCTTCACAAGCTGCAGGCAACTGATCCTAAACCAGATGGAGGAATCAGCTACACCGGGGCAATAAGCAACGAGGCAACCCACGCGCGACTACATCACGAATCAAGAACATTATATCCAGAGATGAATAAATCATAGACCTATGGTACGATCCATATTTTTATGTCCATAGTCTATGACTACATTTATGAAGAAGTAGACGGTGACCGCGCGGATTTTGATTTAGCTTCTCAATTTTGGCTACTAACTATTAAAAATTTGTAGTTCGTCCAAAAATTCAAATCGTGTCTCTCTTCAAATTGATCGATGATACACTTCATACAGAGCATCACATAAATGAATCGGTAGAGATCTCGAGTCGAAACAATATAAATCTACATTATTTAATGTCTTCATGATGCAGCATGGATTACCTCAAAAAATATATTTAAGAAGATAGACGCAAAACATAATAACCACGAACGGGAAGTACAAAAACGAAGACTTCTTGGACAAGGGTATTTACCTGGGTACCTACAAAACCAAATTGTACAATTTCAGGCACAATTCAAATGTCGCCGAGACCTCTGAAGAAGTCAATAGCGCGGACGTGGTTGTAACGATCGATTAGCTAAAACTACTGCTGCACAATGGAGCAGTTGCGTCCCAAACGTACTAAAAGATTTTTGATTAGACATATTCCTGTTTTTGTCATTACAGAATAATCAATAAAAAGGACGCACTTGAGATCAGAGAAATTGTAAATATGTCAATTTATTATTACTTTTTTCATTTTTATCTGTATCAATATTAATAGTATTTTGTATATGTGGTAGAAAACTTTACATAACTGGACTGTTTTAGGTATTGTGTAATTAAGGTTGTATTTTCAATCAATCGCGGGGAGACGTAATCGCGCGGAAACACATCAGCGGGAGTCGTAAATTCCCGTTACGATTATAATAATCGACGTCGCGAATAGATCGATCTCCTGATTTCCGTTAAGATAATAGAGGTGGTTGAGGTGATATAGCGCTGCGATTAACAGGATTATAAACTATATATTTTCAACAAATTGATACAACGAACTTACGCCGTTGCGTATGATATATGTCGTAGACGACGATTTGGCGTATGAAGATGCGATACACATGCACAGTATTCTTTGGTAATACAGCAAGGCCCTTACAGTTGAGTTTCTTGTTGTAGTTGACGTAGCAATAGAGGAGACTGATGTTCCGATCTCATGCAATTACGGAGGAAAGCTCGGTGTGGGTGTGTTTTCTTGAACGAAGAAAGCGGATTCGTTTCTCACACTTTTCGTTAATAAGGTGAGAGTAACGATATGTGATGCCTATTGGTTTCAGTCATGTTAATGAGTGGTGAGAGGAGAAGGAAACCTCCTACCAACCTTGCTAGGGGGTGTCATTGTTTACAAAAAATCCGGAAAAAGCCGGATTTTCCGTTAGATAAATATCCACTTTTTCCGTTAGGTCACTGCCCGCAGTCTCCGTAATTTTTAAGAGCGCCTAATAAGCCTAAGGACCTTTCCAATAACCCTCTATAAACCGAAAACCTTTCTAGGCTTAAAAAGTCCTCCAGGACAAAAGGATTAACTTAAAACATGTGTTAAAATAATGACGTTAAAAAGTTAAAGTTTTATGGTGGGGCCTTAGATTTATTGAGGGCCTGTTTAATGGTGCTTGGGTTTTGACGGTCCGACAATGAAGGACGTCGCACGGATCATCTTGCGCCACGTAACATAGGTTTTGCTCACGTGATGTAATGAAATATGTGTCAAAATGTTTTATTATTTTTAATCATTTTGTACACTGCTTCTCTACATATTCTACAGCCATTTCTTGAACACGAGTCATGTCTTCCTCAGTACCATGCTGCTCTTCAAAATTTTTTTTGTTATTTATTTATTTAAATTTTTACAATTTGTCCAGTAGGACATTTGGTAAAATATTATAGCGGTATACTAATATAACATGTGGGTGGCTACCCCCAGCGGGGTACCATTATCGTGTTTGTTAGGTTATGTCCTTGTGAGATCTGTTAGGTGTTTCCTTTTTAATCTTCTTTTTATGCTTGATGTGTCGACCGTTTCCGCTGCCAGCCGGTTTGGGTGCGTTGTATTTGTTTGGGTATTCTTTCTCTGTACCTTCTTGCACTTCTGTTAATCTCCTCCTTGACCATTGGTATTCCCAGGTCTTTCCGAATGTTCTCGTTTCTAACGTACCATGGCGCGTTTACTATTGTTCTGAGTATTTTAGATTGCGTTGCCTCTATTTTGGTTATATGGCTCATTGCTGCTGTTCCCCATAGTGCTATTCCGTACGTCCAGATTGATTTTATGACCATTTTATATATTTTTAGTTTGTTTTCTATGCTTAGTTTGGATTTTCGACTTGTTAGCCAGTACATTTGTCTCCTTGCCATCTGTATTTTGTCTGTTGTTGCTTTAATATGCTGTTTCCATGTGAGTCGTGTATCTAAGTGGAGTCTTAAGTATTTGACTTGCCTTGTTTGTATTATGTGTGTGCCATTTAGTACAATGTTTGGTGGTTTCTGTTTTCGCAGTGTGAATGTAATATGGTTGCATTTATCGGGGTTTGCTTTTATTTGTTTATCTTGCAGCCACTTTTCTATTTTTGTGATATGTTCTTGTAGTAATTTGACTGCTGTTTCTGGGTTAGTGTGCCTGACTAGTACAGCTGTGTCGTCCGTGAGTGTCAGTATTTTGCTATTGGTAGTTGTTGGTATGTTTTGTGTATAGTATTGATCCTAAGACGCTTCCTCGCGGAACCCCTGCCTTTATGTCTTTAACTTCAGAGTATGTGTCCTTGATTTTTATTACGAAGGTTCTGCTGCTTAAGTAAGATTTTATTAATTGGTATATTTGCTCCGGAAATTGTTTCCTGATTGTTTGTAGTAGGCTTTCGTGGTTTATTTTGTCAAATGCTTTATCTATGTCCATAGAGAGGGCTGTACAGTATTGTTTGTTTTCTAATGCTAGTATTATTTCTTTAATGAGCCTGTGCATTTGCTCTATAGTGGAGTGTATGTTTCTGAATCGAAATTGGTGATCTGGTATTAATTTTTCCTTCTATATTATTGGTTTTATGCGGTTGCATATTATTTCCTCTGGTATTTTGGAAAACACAGGAAGTAATGATATTGGTCTGTAAGATGCAGTTTGGTGTGGTTCTTTGCCTGGTTTAGGTAACATTATGTCCTGTGCTAGTTTCCACAGTTTAGGAAAGTATTGGATTCTTAGTATTTGACTTGCCTTGTTTGTATTATGTGTGTGCCATTTAGTACAATGTTTGGTGGTTTCTGTTTTCGCAGTGTGAATGTAATATGGTTGCATTTATCGGGGTTTGCTTTAATTTGTTTTGCTTGAAGCCACTTTTCTATTTTTGCGATATGTTCTTGTAGTAGTGTAACTGCTGTTGCAGGGTTAGTGTGCCTGACTAGTACAGCTGTGTCATCCGCGAATGTCAGTATTTTGCTATTGTTAGTTGTTGGTATGTTGGCCGTGTATGATGTGTATAAAATTGGTCCTAGGACGCTTCCTTGCGGAACTCCTGCCTTGATTTCTTTAACTTCAGAGTATGTGTCTTTGATTTTTACTATGAAGCTTCTTAAGTATGATTTGATTAATTGGTATCTCTGCTCCGGGAACTGTTTCCTGATTGATTGAAGTAGGCTAGTGTGGTTTATTTTATCGAATGCTTTTTCGATATCCATAAAGAGTGCCGTGCAGCATTGTTTCGTTTCCAGCGCCTGTAAGATTTCATTGACGAGTCTGTGCGCTGGTTCTATTGTGGAGTGTTTGTTTCTGAATCCGAATTGGTGATCCGGTATTAGTTGATTCTTCTCTATTATGGGGTTTATCCCCAAATAGTAAACTATTTTCTCTAGTATCTTAGAGAACATCGGAAGTAGTGAGATTGGTCGGTAGGATTTGATTTCGTGTGGGTCCTTGCCTGGTTTGGGTATCATTATGATTTGTGCCAGTTTCCAAGTTTTTGAAAAGTATTGTATTCTTAGTATTGCGTTAACTATTATTGTGATTTGTCTTATTGCTTTTGGCGGAAGGTTTTTTAAGATTTTGCCGTTAATTAGGTCGATTCCTGGTGCTTAATTATTTTTTGTTTTCTCAATTATGTTTCTGATTTCTTGTGCTGTTGCTTTGGGTATGGTGTAGTGATTGTCAGTTGGTGTACTAGTAGTTAGCGCGTCCTCGTCCGTATGGCTATTGTGGTTGCTGTTGTTGATGTTGTGTGGGGTGAATGTGATGCATAGGTGGTTGGAAAATTCTTCAGCTTGCTCTTCGTTGCTTCTTGCCCATTCTTCTGGTTGCTGGTACCAGTTTTATTGTCTTCTTTATTTTTTTTTGTGGCTTTCCATAGGGAGTAGTTGTAGTTCTCGTGAGCAGATAGTGACTCGATGAACTTTGTGAACTCGTTGTTATTGTGCTCTTTTATTTTGTCTTTTATTTCTTTTGTGAGTTTGTTTAGGTGTTTTTTGTTTTCTTTTGTTCTTTGTTTTTGCCATTTTGCTTTCGCTTTTCTTTTTTCTCTAATTTTTTCGAGGATGTCTAGTGGAACTGTTTTTGTTTGTCTGTTGGTTGTTTCAGGTATAGTGGTTGCCCTTGCTGCTTCTTGGATAGTTTCTGTGAATGTTGTTACTGCTTGATCGATGTGTTCAGGTGTTTTCAGTGGGATGTTGCAGCTGATTTTGCTCTCTATTATTTCTTTGAATATTTGCCATTTGGTGGTTTTATTGCATAGCTTCTCTGTGCTGCTGTAAAGTATTGGTTTGTTTCTGTATTCAATTATTATGGGCGTATGGTCGGAGGTAAGCTCGAGGCTGGGTGCTATGTTTAGTTTATTTGCGTTTAGTCCCTTTGTAACTGCAAAGTCTAGCAGGTCAGGTATTTTGCTCAGGTCTGTCGGCCAGTATGTCGGTCTTCCTGTGGATAATATATTGAGGTTATTGTTTCTAATGTATTTTTCCAAGGTTCTACCTCGAGGTGTAGTGATTCTTGATCCCCATAGTGTGTGCTTTGAATTGTAGTCTCCCGCTGCAATATACTTGTCACCTAAGTGTCGAAAGTACTCTTCCCACATTTGCGTTGTAGTTTTGTGTCGCGGCGGTACGTATACTGCTGACAACTGCAGTTGGTTGCTGTTAGTCTGTACGGTAACGGTGGTTGCTTGTATATGTTCCTTACTGACCTGACTGTGTAGGTGATGTTTAATGTTTTTTATTACTACTGCCATCCCTCCGTGTGCTTTCCCTGCAGAATGCTTGGTGTCGCATATGGTGTAGTGCGGTATTTTTATATAGCTTTTCATTGTGAGGTGTGTTTCTGAAACGAGTAGTATATCGATGTTGTTGCTATACAGGAATGTTTTAGTTTCTAGGGCCCTTTGTTGTAGGCCGTTAGAGTTCCAGGTTGCTATTTTAAGCGTGTCTATTTTTATTTTTTGCTCATCACGTTAGTAAGTAATTGTAACATGTCTGTTATCTGCTGTGTTTGCTGTCTGAGGAGTTCGTTTTGTTCGCTTATCATTTTTGTGAGTATTTCGGTGTTTTTTATGGAATGTTTTATTAACTCTTTGATTTCTGTAGCGTCGTTGCTGTGGTTGTTCTATTCTTGATTATCTAGGGGTGACGACCGGTTGACTATTTGCGCGTAGCTTCGGTTTTTGACGGTATTGGTGTTAGTGTGGTTATTGTTCATTACATGCTGTGTATTTGGTGCTGACATAGATTCTGTGTTGTCTTGTTGCGTGTGGAAATTGTTGTGTGTCCTGTTTCGAATCGGCGGGAAGAGTTTGCTTTGTAGTTGTTTTCTGACTACGCAGCCTTTGTAGCTGGCTTGTGTTCGCCGGGCTTCTGTTGCAGTAGTTTTTTGTGTGTCCGTATTGTTGACACCGCATGCATTGTGGTATATCTTTTCTATGTCTGGGTGGCTCGACTGTGATTATTGTGTTTGAGATTTTTTTAATTTCAAATTTTTCTTTGTTGTTGCTTTTCGGTTCTAACTCTATTAGGAATAGCGGTAGTGGTTGCTTAGTGTCAAATCTGGCTAAATTGTTGATCGTTCTTACCTGGTGTCCGATCTTGGCCAATTCCTCGCATATTTTGTTTGTATTTGTTTTGGAGTGTAGACCTCTGATTACTGCTTTGCAGCTCTTGTCGGATTTGGGTTGGTAAGTGTGATGCCCAGCGTTTTCTTCCTTTAGCGCTTTAGTTACTTTTCTGTAGGTTTCTGGGGTATTAGTCTGTACTTTTACCTGGTCCAGTTTGAGCTGTTTGATAGTGCAGTTTTCTTTTCCTGCCGTGCTGTTTAGCAGATCAATGAGGGGATCTATTATTTTTGCGTCTATGTAGATTGGTGGTGGCTTGGGAGTGAGTGTTCTTGGTTTTTCTGTAGGGTCTGTGTCCATCTCTTCTGTCAGTGAGCTGAAGGAGTTTTGTGTAGGAATTTCTTGTAGCCATTGTTGACTTTCTGTTTCTGTGGTCCTCCTATCGTTTGTGTTTGTGTTTATTTTTCTTTTTTTGCTGGGAGTTACAGTTCTCCAACTTTCGTTATGTTGTGGTAGATCCTTGTTAGTATTGCTCTTTACGTCGTCTTCTTGTATTATTTCCATTTCTATTTCTTTTGTATTTGCGCAGTCCTGTACTTCTCTTGTTGTTTTAATTGGGCTCTGTTGGTCTACTGCCCTGCTTATAGTGTATGTTTCTCCTTTGTTTAGTATTCTTATTGATGGTACTTTTTCCATCCTCGATTGGTTCTGTTGCTCTACTCTTGTCGCACAATGTCGGAGGCACTATGTTTCACGTACGCATAGCTCGACTGCTCGGGCAGAACTCGTTCTTCAAAATTGATGAACTTTTTAAAGAGGATCTTTACCTTTCTAGGCGGTAATGCCTGAACAACTGCTCTCTCTAGAACTTTCCTGTAAATACAAATTATTAGAAGATAAATTCTGTATGAAATTAAAAAGACAAAATATAGTTGAAAAAATATTTTTACCTTGCTATATCAGTATCATTAGATTTAACTAGAGAATCAACATAACAAGACCATATATCCACCTGTTTCGGATAAGAACTTAGAATTTGCTCAAACAGAGTTACTGCTCTCTCTTTATTTCTGTAGTGTACATACGTTCAGATGCTGGCAAAGATTGGAATGCTCTCTGCATAATATGCCTCGATTTGTCCCTCAAACCCATTTTTAGCAACCCTTCTCCACAATTAAATCACATCTCGGGAATACAGTTAAATTTTCCAATCATGGTATTAATTGTTTTCTCTAGTTCCATCTGCCTGCTAGCCTCGACATGAACAGTCAACATGTGACTGTATACTTTCAGTGAATCGTTAGACTTCACTGCCTCTTGAAAAACATCATTCAGTGCTTTAGGAAATCCGAATTTAGACTCCAAATTCAACCAAGCCTTCCAAACGTTTAATTTTTCCTTCTGTTCCCTGAAATTAATCGTTTTCACCGCTCTTCTTGCAACTGCTCTTGCTTTCTCGATTTCTGTTGTTTGTAAATGATATTCCATATACTGTAACCATAATATTGAACTGTCTAGACTAGCTAAAACTAATCTGTCGAACTGATGTACAGAATTTGGTAACTGGTTATTGGCGAGTGCTTCTTCTCTTTGACGTATTTCACGTTTCTCCTGTCTTTTTTGTTCTTGACGTTCAGCGGCACATAATTTCTTATTTCTCAGATTTGGTTTTTCTTCTACTTCATCTTCACTATCGCAAGATGACTCTTTATCCTGAAGGAGAGTTGAGTCAGCATATTTCAAATCTTCTTCGGAAGCTTTGGTATCTTCCAGTTTAATCTTTTCTTCTCCTGTTTGTTCAACACACATTCTCTTTGAATATTCCTTTTCTAAATCTTTCTCTGATTTTTCTCTGTTTCGTTTCCCTTTGTTTTTCATGTTTCGTCTTCCCGTAACTTTTCAATTTTTATTTTTTTGGCGAGTGCCACGTACTCTTGATTTTGCTTCTTTCTTTTTAAGTTATTATTATCATCCGATTTCTCTCTCACACAACACTTCTTTTCAAATGCAGATTTTATGACGCTGAGAGGCATAATATCGGATTTTTTGAAATTTAATGAGGTGTAACATTTAATTTTAGAATGAATAGTATAAGGTGTTAGATCTGGCAGTAAACTATTTATGTGACGACGTACAGGTATCGCAGCTAAAGTTCCGTTGCCAATACCTTGAAGGAGCATCAGGATAAACCAATTTGTCACCATTAAGATTCTACCACGTAGCAATTTACCGTCAGGAAATTGTATTTGCTTATTTTGTTTGGCACTTATTTTGGCACTTATGCATTATTAACGATAACGTGGTCGATTGGACAAGCTCGTGTACGTAATTTTTCCATATAATCGTCCCAGAAATTTTGTCCCCTATTTTTTTATTCTCAGAGTAATGATTCTTAGACACTATACCTAGCAAGTTATTCTGCAATTGAACAACCAACCAATCAGGCGTAATTTTTTCAATCTCTCCAGTAACTCTCTGCCCTAATTTGACAGATGCAATGGGTCTGTTTTTGTAATATGAATTCCTTGAAAGTTCTACTAATTTATTAAAATACAGGATCAATGGATTCAATGTATATTTTCTTTAGCGGTAATGTTAGTCTTAATTGTTGTTCTTTCCTGTTAATAGAAAATATTTTTGCCAATAAAATTTGGTTTGTGTGCAGTAGATTAAAATTACTAACGTTACTATGGGACACATATCCAAATGGCGTATATTCTGCAACTGGAAAAATAAGTCTTATACCAGTCTTATACCCATATTCTTGATCGTACAAGGTATACAGTCTCCTATTTTCAGTTTTTCAAAATTCCTGTACCTTCCTTGAGTTGCAAAAGTCCTAGTTAAAATTAAATTAGGTACTGTAGCAAATAGAAGAGCTGAAAGTGTATGACCAGGAACATATTTTGATGCTAGTAGAGCTGCAATCTCCATACAAGGTGACATGTGACCATCTAGTAAAAATCCTGTACTAACAGTTTGTCCTTTATATCTACTGACTCTTAAATATAATCCCTGAGCGGATGATTCTATTATTGTGCCCTCTACTTCTTCACCAATATCGAATGTTGCTTCTTCAACTTTTATGTCTTGATTAGCCACATTTAGAACTACTTTTCCCGAATCTGTGTTCACTGTTTGAATTTTTACCAAAATTGTTTGTCCAGCTGAATAGTTTCAATTTACGTTAGATGTTTCCAGCTCGAGGGCAGTATGTGGAATCCAACCTTTGACATCCCCGAAAAACTTTACCAATATTCCACGCTTATGTATTTGAACGATAGTTGCGTGGTGTTTCGAGTCAATTTTCGCGTCTTGTATGTTTCCTAAAATGGGCAAGTCACTCGTTATTAAAGACCTTTTCAAAGTGAGATATACTTTTTTCGGCCTATATAAAGGAACAAGACTCTTGCTTCTACTTCTTTGTCGACTTTCAGCTTTTGTAAGGGACTTAGATCTTCGTCAGATATATGATCTGGTGGAATTTGAACATTAAATTTACCAAGTTGTACATTAACGAAATCATTCAGTTTATCAATATTTGTAATCTTTACATTTACCACGTCGCCAGGTTTAAATGTTATATAGTAAATGACAACGTACATATTTTATAAACTGGCACATACAATCGTTTAGTGTAATGGTCGGGGTATCTACGTGTACTCTCTAAGTCACAAGTTAAGTAATTGCGAAGGCATATTAAGTTGAGTTATAAGTTTCAATTCCAACGAAGTAAGAACCTAATCCTTCTCATTCGCGCAAGCGAGAGAGCGGGAATCAAAGACTAATGTAAAATAATGCCTAGCATAATGCTAATACCACGTACCATATAGTTGCTGAAACTTTTATGCTTCATACATAGACATAAACATAAATTGTTTCAATATAAATATTAATAATAAATATTAATTGAATGAATATAGATAACAATGACCACTATAGGTTTCATATATGAAGTATTAGACCGAACGAGGTATGAAATATACAAGATATAGTACTCCTTATAACATTTATAATAAAACAATCGTCTGCTCAGATTTAATTTTTTCAATTTATAAAAATATGAATTTACACAAACACTCGCACTTTACTTATCATTACTTCCACAACAACGTTCTCTTTCTAAAGTTCAGATTTTCGTAACTGCAGATAAACGTGACACCCACATAGGCACGCATCATTTTTTTGTATTCTGCTACAATAGCACTTGCTACAGTTCTGCTCGTAAAGAAATCTGACAGGCGTGTAATAGACAAAAAATCATTTATCAATAAGAGGAAGCAGTCGCGAGCGAGTCAGTTATAATTCGAGTTTCACGAGTTATTAACGGTAATTAACGGAGTTATACGAGTTATCGAGTCATATGCGAGCAATCATACACTGTTTTTACGAATACGTTTGTACGAGCGTCGCTCGACAGTACTTATATTTGTCGGAGATGAAAGAACACCGGAGCTTTTGGAATTTTGGATAATCCCGCAACATTATAACCTAGAGTCTACTATAGCTGTAATTAAACAATTGTAGTTGTTCAATCCGATTGTAATTGTTCGAGATTAGTGATAGTGAGCTTTGGCTCGAGGCGACAGTCCGTCGCCTAACGTAGTCGCGGCCAAGGGATGAACGCTTTGTCTAACAAAGGTATGGAGTAATTCTATAGCCCTCCTTAAAAGAAATATTTGTGACGGCACGCGACGGTAAACATTCCAACGGTCTCTGTCCTGTAGCTCATCACACGCAGAGCCTATTCTCCGAGTAAGATTATTGCCAGATGTCGATGCGTCTCCGCAGTACATGTTCGGCTAGCCTGAAGGCCCGTTATAAATCTTAAGATTTAGTCAACTAAAGTCCTTCAAACAGACAAACAGTCTTTGTCCCACCTACGGGAAAATAGGGGAGACCTATTTTTCAACGAGCGGCGTCTCCCACTAGCAACTTTCCCTCGAGGGCGGCTAGCATCTTTTTCTAACCACCGATATGGAGATTGACCAATTAGCAGCAACGCCAATTTCCCTTACTTTCTGAACGAAGGCTTTTCTCGACGAATCCGATGATCTCGTGTCCTTAGACACACCCCATTATAGTTTTCCTCTGTGGCATCATCAGGACGGGAAAGTCATTCTCGCTCGCGATTTCATCGATGAAAAGAGTAACCCTTTACGACCAGTGAATATTACGCGTCCAACTTAGATTTTGTGAGCACGTTCATCTATCATCCCGTCGACCGCGGAATCGTTATTGAACCTAGGATCATTGTCATTAGTTTCTCGAGTACCTAACTACCACGGTTACTTGTCCGGTTCTATAATAATCGTATTTGCACTTGTCAATGTCTTCTCTATTGCATAACGACAACGTGTAACCCAAACGAAGATTCGTTTCACGCCCCTAACCCTAATTCTAATGTAAACCCGACATATATATATATATATATATAATTAATTAAAAAGGGGGAAATATAATTCTGTAATATCGTAGAATAGCTTTGATTGAAGATCGGCTGAAATTAGAAAACACCGTGTACGTTGTCTTTTTGTAGTTTGTTTACATCCAAGAGCGCCTAGTAACAGTGACGCGAGAAAAGATAAACAGCGTCAAAACAGAAGTACGGTTTCATATTTCAAGGAGTGGCAATCGAGAGGCCAGAGCATGTGAGCCAGAAAGTGTGTGCGTGTGCGTGTGTGCGTGTGTGTGTGTGTGTGTGTGAGAGGACGAGAGCAAGAGCGAGCACGACCGAGCAGGAATGCATTGGCGAGGGTCAGAGTTGATCGAGACGTCGAAGCATAGAGTCGTTAGAATTGTCGAGTGTTAGAGTTGCTAGTGAGAGAGAGAGAGAGAGAGAGAGAGAGAGAGAGAGAGAGAGAGTTACCAAATATAAAAAATACGAGCGTTGCATTTAGTTTTCCTGTTAATCAAACATCGTTTCTCTGTCTAACTAATATCTGTATTTTCAATCCATTATTAATAAATTATAATTAATCGGACAAAATTACACCTTTAATATATTCCGATATTACATTACCATGATGTAATATTTATCATGCTTATTTTGTACGTAAAACGAATCGTTGGAATATTCCCGAAGCTAACGAAGCATTTCCCAAAAGTTAAACCGAAGAAATTAACGCGAATAGTTAAGTGAAATTTTTCCATTAACTTGCTGACCAACCGGCAAATAAAAAATCATAAAAATTGTTTCAATGTGTTGAGGTCACGCATAACTTCTTTTTTCATTGACGATTACCAAACAGGTAAAATTTCGAAATTGTACGAAGGCCACGTGACCAGATCGTATTGGAATTTGAAGTGCATGGAAAAAGACAACTCGAAGTACAAATCTTGAGATGTACTACTCGAAGTACAAACGTGAACTAATGGATGCAGAAAAGCAATTAACGCCAAACATCCGAACAGCATCTTGGAGCCCGTCATTGTTCTGAAATAAAAGAAGTGACGAATTAAAAAGACGCAGGACTAATAATAATAAAGGAAACTTAGTTCGTATTATAAATTGAATTTACATCAGAAAAGAAGCACGATCACGCGAAACAGATCGTAGAAATGACAAATATCATCGATATACGTTTCAGTGTAATTTCACTTTTGAAAATTATTTAGTTTAATACGATCGTATTCATCGCTCTGAAACTTTCATTGTGCTACAATTTGTGCTGCGTCTTTTTAATTTCTCTATCTTTCTGTGTTTTCGGAAAAATTACTTGAAAGATTAAGAATTGCTTGCCTTATTTTATTTTCGATTAGTTAGGGTTTGATTATTCCAGGTAAGCTTTATTATTTATAACAGGTTTTATCACTTGTTTATTATTTAGGAGTTTGTTATTTTAGGATTAGTACCTTTTAGGATTTCTTATCCTTCGAGTTTCTGTTTCAGATATCTAGGTCTATTTCAAGATGTTTTATTACATTAGGATTATTTATTCGATTAAGATAATTTAAGAGTTTCACAATGTACAAAGAAATAATCGCGTGAAATTTAGATTTATGCTTTAAACGTATTAAACACGCGGTAATTTCAATGTCTATAGCCTCGAACGTGTTCTGATTAGTTGTGTCATTGTATGTGACATTGAAATCACAAAAATCCATTGCAAGTGTGCTGTCATGCAATGTGGATGTAATTGGGTTTTTTGGGTATTTCCTGTATCATCTGATTTGTACAGTACTATTTTAACGCAAGGACAGGAAAGTTATTATATATTTCCCGTCCATTATTTGAATCGTTGTGAAGTGTAACGAATTATATTCGATTCGAGGAGATGTTAATGAATTACCCATTTCATATGTAATTACATGGAAATAAAAATCATTGCAAAAATAATTGATCTAATGACAACGGAATTTCCAATATTTTTTTGTTTCGTCACGTCTTTTTCATAATATATCTTTTATAGGTACGTGATTTATTAATCGTTCGAATGGAAATAATTATTCGTATAATATTCAAATGATTCTAGCCATAAAATAAATTAAAACGATACCTGTCAATGATATGCAATCTGCGTATGACGTCAACCTCGATCTATGCTTATACAAGAAATTTTATCAATCAATGACTAGATATACAATAATCAAATATTATAAAATTTCCTGAAAACCTTTAGGTGTTAATATTAAGGTGTTAATATCTTTAATATTTGCAAGTTATTGTTTAGCGCTAATTAGTTAGAATGTAACAAGTGGTGTACCAGAATTGAGATAATTAAGCCACACGAACAATCTTATTTAGATCTTTTTAATTTTTTAATTCTCTTTTGCTCTAATACTTCGTAAAATTAATCTTCATTAGCTACTACACTTCATAGAATAACAAGAGATAATTTTTCTTATATAACGTTTCATTCATAAAATCTATCATTAAAGTACATCTTCATAAAAATATCATTCCATACTAACGGTATATTTGGTGTCATACGAGATAACAGTTACCAGTGATGACATATGTAACTTTATAAAGATATCTCGTTTTATTATATATTAAAAGAATGTACTCATTGCTGCTATATTTCAGATGAAAAAAAGGAGGCAATGATTTTACAGTAAAATCGTTCGTTTACAACTGATTCATTTACATTTCATGATAATACTGTGCATTCTGAATATGCTATGATTTGGTTTAAAATAATAAATAGTCCATTCTTGCATACTATTGCTCCAGCTTTACTTGTATTTTCGATATTGGTATAAATAGAAAGACAATTAATGTCGTTCGAGTCTATTTTCGGATCATTTATATTACGTTTAATCCATATAGTTATTATATGAGACATAGTATCGTAAAATTTGGAAGAATAAAACGTTCGTACAGGATGTACATTTTATAAGAACTCCAACAAATCTGCGTGTGCACCTAAAATACAAACTGATAGTGATTGTTCATAAGTTTATATACATTATCTAATGTCAATCGAAGGTATCAATTCTTTTTCTCCATAAGAGTACTTTTTCATTTATATGTGTTCAAAAATACATGTGTTCAACCGTGAAGCATATGTCACCTACAACGAAAAAGAGTTTTCCTATACTTAATATTTCCTTTATATACCTATGAAAGTCTATTCTTCGCGTAGTATGAAATTATGAATAAATCTGGAATATTGTTCAATCTGAAAAGAAAAATAACTTATCATTCATCATCATTGATACGAGATTCAGAATGTTTGTTTTGTCTTGCAGAGAAAGAAGGCAGCCCTTTCTTTTAATGTGAAATAGAAAGCGAAAATTTGAAAACAGATTTTTTGGAAATTTACTTGCAAATATCGTTTTCAATATCGTGATTTTCTTCCCAATGGTACTGTACTTTCAAATTTTCCAGTATCCCTCTAAAAACAAAAAGTCGAACCTCGTTATTATTAACGTAGGCATTACAAGGAAGAGAAGTATTAGAAAGCAGCTCCTTTTTATTACGGATTTCTTTATAATCATGTAAATAAGAAATTCCGGAAATTTTTTCCTCAAGAATTTAATTCTTGTGTTTTGATTGATAATTATTACACTGCATACTAACTTTTCGCATACTGTTCGCGTCTAACAATTTCCTAATAATAACTACTTCAAAATTACATATGTTCTTGCACAAATTCAAAAGTACGTATGATACAATTACAATTGATTCTAAAATAATAATTATTTAAAGATATTAAGATACTAATTAAACGTTTCACTATATTTCAAAATCTGGAACAACAAATTTTTATTTATAAAAAATGAAACTGTGTTTATATATTCTTTGTCATGATGCTATTTCTTATTACCATGTCGACATTTTTTAAAATTCATTTTGTTATCTCTACGCAATATGAAAATTCATATACTGCTTAATATTTTTTACATATTATCCATCCACCGCATGATATCTCCTGAAAAATCAAAATATTAATGTTATATTATTACAATGCTTCTTAAATTTCAATTTTTGACAAATTTGAAATCCAATATATTTTGCACAATTGTTATTTATCAAAAAATTCTAAGTTAGTAACTTTCTTTTCAAATGGCAAATAACATATACTTTGACTTACCTGTAAGTTTTTGTTCCTAATCATCATTTCCTCTTATAGAACATCATTATTGTTCTTATAATTACTACCGGTGTCATAGATATTGTAGTGGCTACAACTGAATTAATAGAAAATGATAAATAACTGTGTATAACAATGACACATAACTTTTACTTACATATCAGTCGATAAGGGATTACTGTGATATCCTGTTGATGTTTCTTAAGGCACTTGATTAGGTGTGATACGGTATCATTCCTTATGGTATACTGTAGATAAGTATTTTAGAAAATAACAAGAATAAATCTAAATTATTCAGAGGTTCCAGTTTCGGCTTAGACATAAATACAGGACCATTTGCAAAGAAGAAAGGGTGCGTTTCTACAGCCTCGTTATAGTAACCATGAATACCAATCTCTGAATTACTGGTTACTAAACATAAATATCCTATAAAATTTAATATATTTCTTTAATTTTTAATACATACATGAGTTAGTAGTTCTAAATTATGAATCATCCTACCTGTGATATTACACTTTTCCTTATAATATCATCACTCAAGTGAACAACATTAAGATCATGTAAACCATGTCATCCTATCTTACTGTGAAGATACTTAGTTATGTTATCTAACATTATAAAAATATCATCAAATTCAAGTCCTTTTATTCACATCACATGGCCACGACGATCTGGTTCTTCGTTATATAATGTTCTAAAATTTGTCGTACATATAGGATGTATAAACCGTGATATCAAGGTATCAGTTCTTCCTTCCCAAGGGACAGTTTCATTAAAATTCTGATAGAATTAAAAATTAATTATTAATATTCTAACAATCATATATGTTAAATACATTATAGTCAACGATATATACCTGAGCGAATGTAGGGGTGATTCCTTGATAATTATAAATGTCATCAGCCCACATCATTGTGCCACTTCTTTGTACTCCAGCCTCTAGATTAACAGCCTAAACAAACATACAAAATTTTATAGAAGCTGTACAAAATATAGTATATATGCGCAATATTGAAGCGTTCAAGGGGATATAAAGGTAATGTACATCACATACACGTGTACTCTCATGCAACAAAATACAATTAGATTTAATAGTATAAGCTCTTTTATTCATCATAATAGATTGGAAATTTAAGTGTCTTACGAGGGTGAGTAAAAAGTTACCCGCTCTGTCGGTGTAGAATTTATTTTAAGCAATTGTCAAAAAAGACATACATCATTTTTTGACATAATCACTCAATTTCTGTATACACTTTGTCCATTTGCTGAAGGACCTTCGTATTTTCTCGTTAAAAAATGTTTTGGGCTGAGCTGCGAACCACGAATGCATCGTCGTCTTCACCTTTTCATCAGCTTTTTCGGCATCCATCTCGCACAAACTTTTTAAAACCCAAATCTGTCGTGCACTATTGCATAAGCAGAGCCGTGGCTGATTTGCAAATGATTTGCCACATTATCCAGTGTCACTCGTCTATTCCATAGATAGCACGTTCAATGTTGTCATCGTGGATGTGGACGGGCGTCCAGCTGTTTTTTCATAACACTTGTGCGATCTTCTTTGAACTTTTGTGCCCATTCAAACACACTTCGTGACAAAACACTTTCTCCATAATGTGCATTAAATCTTTGATAAATATAGGCATCAAACATAACCTCCGACCACAAGAAACGAATCACAGCATCCTGCACTGTTTTCCTGCAAATCACCATTGCAAAGCGCCATTACTCGCGCAACGGTCACAAACGAATTGACGTAACACAATGAAACCTACGCAGCAGCACTGAACAGATATTGACGTCATACGAAGAGTGCAGATGGATCAATACGGTCGACAGAAGTTTTAACTATCTGGAGTGCGGATAAATTTTTACCGAGAGTCGTATAGGAATCTATAATCTGTAAGTACACCTTTGGCTGAATGGAAATTTCTCTTACATATAGTCAAAAATGCAGAAACAGTGTATTGAATTGGAAAGTGATAAAAAATAAGTGAAGTTTCGAGGTTGCATGTGCTTGCATGAGTACACAGGACGTTTTTAGCGAATAAAAAATAATTTTGAAAGACACGAGACTTATCTTGTATTTTATGTACTCTCTGTGTCCGAATTTCCAGAAGCTCTCTATCTTATGAAGTGTTTTAGATTAGCCGGAAAATTTTGTATGTACATACAAGAAGTATACGATCTAAGTGGAATATTCCATTATTCTCTTGATACAACAGAAACGAAATTTACAGAACTTCTCAGAAAGTTGGTTTATTATTACCAAATTAATAGAATTAATATACGTTTATCATCTTTACATACCTAAGTCGTGGAGGTTTATCGTGCGTAAAAAATTAGTGTCGTTTCAAAGTTACATTTCGTACATTTTAAGCCTATAATTTGTAACGTACAAAACAATGTAAATTTGAGCTGTTTCTTATCTCCACAATAAGAAAATCCAACTTTACGTTTTTTACACAATGATATTTATGGAACAGTAATATCATATTATTGCATCGCTTGGAGAATGAAGTCAAGGTACGATGTGACCCTAGTGTAAACGCTGGGATACCCAGCTGTGCCGCACTTATAAGCATAAGACACAATACCTATTAAATACGAGGTTCATTCATGTTGTATGAGCAGTGGTCCGCCGCGGTCAGCCTGAAAGGATCGTTAAATTTTTAATCAAAGATACTGAAATATATCGATCGAATTGTATTGAAATTATACTTATATACAGTAATAATCTTCTATTGATTTGTGTATTGAAATACTCCAATTTATAATGTACATGTTATATGTATTTTGAGCAAAACTAAGATTAGAAGGAAATTAGATTAAATACCATAATGAGGTGTGAGAAGTGGGCAAGACTATTAAATTGTGTTTATCTATTATTTCTAATGTTTAAGACGTCGATTTGATGTTAATTCGAATTGACGTGTCTTCAGATACCGTATAGTTTGTAGTAACTCTGTAACTTAATTACCGTACAAGAATCCTCTCCACCCTGAGCATGTTCGGCGCATATTATACCATCAGTGATATCAGGTGCATTAGGAAATTTGGGATAAGCTATTTTGCATTCGGCGTTCTTAATCACTGGCATTTGTACTTCCATTAATGCATTACGTCGTGGTCGTCCTACGAAGAAAATAAGAAAGATATTTAAGACTGGAACTGTTTAATTTTATTATAAAATTGATATCACTTACTATATCTTAACGCTCCCCATCCAGCAACAAGGGGGTTATAGCCGACGAAGTTGCTCTTTCGTAGGGGCTCTTTCGTACAAATGGGATATACGTACCCTGAAAAATAAAAAAATAAATGAAAATGCAGAAAACGAATGACCAAAAGTATGAGAAAGAATTGTACACGCTTTATGACACAATATACGTGTACAGTAAGAAATTTCAGGATATGATACTTCATTAATACTCAATAGCATATATATATATATATATATATATACATATATATATATTTGAGGACTTACTCGAAAATGGCACCTCCTCCACCAATCTAAGAATGGCAATATTATGATTGTGTATGTTTTCTATTCCATCCATATGTACACAATGTGCTGCGGTCAAAACATGCCTAGCCGTTATCAGGGAACCTCCGTACTTCCATAGTGGTTTGTCTGGGTTTCGGGGATTATGAAAACTTAATGCAGCGATCCATGGCCAAGCGCCTAAAATGCAATAGTCATAGTTGTGAATATACATAATTTTTTCTCACATAATGAGTAACAACGATTATTATCTATTTGATATTCGATCATACAGCAGACGATAAGTACATACGTACAAATACTCTGAAATAGAGATTTGATAAAGACAGAAATTAAATTTTTATTCCAGTGGAATACAAATTATTAAATAATTCTATATAATTTCTATTTGAACTATACTGAACTATAAAGTTCAAACGTGTAATTTCTGCCCTAACAGTTTTTGATCTCTATCTATATTATTACTCCTATATCAATTTTTTATTTCAAGCAAAAAGATACTCTTCCTAACATGGAGTAGAAGAAAGAAATAATTCAAGTTAATAAGTAAAGTTACTACCGATAAAATCATAGCATTATTATTTAGTCTAATTGAAATGTACATTGATGTGCTGTTTAATGCCTTTAAAGTTCATTCTTTGCAGTAAATGGCTTATTATTAATCGGAAAGAAAGACATAAAACGTACCAAGTTCAGCTGGTTTACCATCGACCACCCTGGTATGAGAGACGTTGCTAAAACCACAGTATGGTGGTCGCCAAGCCTTATACTTATACACAGTTTTTATTAAAATTTCTCTCTTCTCTTTGTTTGGATCGTCCGGACAGCAAACGATCGTAACATTGCCCTGGTATCTGCACACTGATCGTCTATAAAAATCGGTGGCTGTACGGTACTGTATCTGCCATATTTCTTGCAGAGGTTTACATTTTCTGTAGTCAAGGCACCTGCCTTCTTGATTGTCCGGTGTGGTACATTCTGGATCAAACAATTTTAAAACATTTATACAGTTCAAAGATGCGTAAGAAAGCGACACCGATTACTCAACTTTCGAAGTAAAAAGCCGATCAAGTCCACCGGATTGCCCTACAGACACGTATTAATCCGTAAGAGTTAGTCATCATGTTGATAATAATTATCTAAAGAAACTTTTCACGTGAAAATATAAAATTTTAATTGATTAGATATTGTGTTAGCCATACTTAAGAAAGAAAATGAAAATGAATGAAATGAAAGAAAAGGACTACCTTCAACCTCATTTTTTAAATAAACACTTTGTCAGTTTTGCGGTAAATAAATTCTTAGGAATTCAGGACAGTTTTTAGTGAATCATTTTGTTTCGACCGTTCGCGGAGAGACGCGATCGCGAGATAGCACGTCAACGAGAGTTGTAAGTTCCCGTTACGATTAAATAATCGACGCCACGAACTGATCGATCCCCTTATTTCGATTATGATAATAAGGGTAGTTCAATGAAATTCCACAGAATTAACACAAATAAATTAATGTTTATTTCAACAACTTATTAACTAGAAAGATATAAAAGGAACAAAAAAAATGTAACTGCGTTTTGGTTGATAAGTAATGCGCGACATACCACATGTGTTGACGGTTCGACTTCTCGAAAAGTTCTGAACGCCTTTCGATTTTTTTCGTTTTTTCTGGAAGGCGACCCCCACTACGTTCGGATCACGCCACATTCTTTTACTGCGAGGTAAAATACGGGCCACGAGTCGACGTTTCTGGAAGTCGCCCTGCTTAATGAACCACGCGCTTGCCGCTACAATGTTTGTTTGCCGGGCAGACGCGACGATCCGTCTGCGACATTATAGTGCCGCGATCGATAGTTAAGAATATGACCTATGGTAAGCCGCATGGCGTAACATTCTCCCCCCGTTGAGAGGGTACCGATCAAACTAGCGAGGTGTGGTTGAAGTTCCCATCTTATTTCGTCTCGGTGGCTAGTTGTTCGGGTTTCTCGAGATCGGGTTGAATTGGCAGTGGGACAAGCCTTTTGACGCCCCGATCCAAAATGCTCTTTGCCGTCTGAACTGTAGCTGTCCGGATGACACCATCGGCGCCTGGATGAACCTTGATAACTCGGCCCAGAGGCCAATGCATGGAGGGAACGTTGTCCTCTCTGAGGATGACGATTGTGCCCTTTTGGATGCTGTGTCCACCCTTGCTCCATTTATTGCGGTTGGTTAGCTCGTTCAAATACTCCTTATGCCAGCGGTTCCAAAAATGTTGTTTAAGCTGTTGGATATGCTGCCATTTGGAGAGTCGGTTCGATGGAATGTCTCTGAAATCTCGATCACGTAAGCACATTAATGAATCGCCAATGAGGAAATGTCCGGGAGTGAGGGCTAGGAAATCATTTGGATCGGTGGAGATAGGAGTTAGCGGGCGGGAATTGAGGACTGCTTCTATTTCTATGATAAGAGTATTACGGTGTTAAGCTCATATGTTTCTGTTTCTCCACTCGCGCTGCGCCATAATATCCTTTGATATTTCCGATCCTCTGGTCGTACGAGGAATTGCCGATACATTTTCTCGATGTCGCCAGTGAGTACGTACTGATGAGCGCGGAATCTAATTAATATACAAAATAAATTGTGAATTGATTCGAGAATATAGGATTTCCCCATTTTCATGATTATCGTGATTTTTGTATAAATATATTTTTTAAGATACTAATAATTGGGTACTTATAAATTAGTATTATCAATTATTTTGCATTTATAATTCCGCCTCTAGTATAAGTGTTAATTGAAAACTAACTTTATGTTTCAAAAAGTACTAGCAAAGTCGTTGAGTAACAAGCCACTGATGCTAACACAAATAGCATTGTCGTAATTAAATATTTCTAAATATTCATTTTTCATTTTGAACCTGTAGAAACAATTTATTATATATACTATTAGCTAAGAAATTGCATATTTAATTAAGTCGAAATATAAAACTTAGTTATTTTGATAATTTAGAAAATAAAAAACTGACAAACGTTTCAATTTAATTTATGGTTGGAACAAAAGACAGTTATTTTTCATTAATTGAAATATTGCAATGCAGAGTACTTTCCTAAATACGGCGAGAGTATTCCTGATGGTGAAACGAGCGTTGCTTCATCGAACGCAGCTAAAGAAAACAACATCTATGTAGTTGGTGGTACGATGCCTGAAATAGAGGGCGATAAATTGTACAATACCTGTACTATTTGGGGTCCCGATGGAACTTTGATAGCAAGACACCGAAAGGTAAGTAATATATTCCTTTATGGCTTTGAATTTGAAAATATCGGGGTGAAGAAAGTGACTCTATCTAGGAATAATTTAGGAATATACATATGTACATACGTATACTATAACCAATTCTATAATTTACGGTTTATAAAATACGTTATGATACGGGAAACGCCCATTTTTGTTGTAATGTGTTTGTTGTTGTATAAATTTTTCACATACTTAAAATATTATTATACTTATTTTTTCTCCTTTTTAAACATTATTAAATGATAAGATTTTTTAATAAAAGAAAGTGATAAAAACGCTGTCAGTTATTAAATAAAAAATAATTAAAGTTTAGGAGTTGGTAACTTTGATATTAAATTACAAAAGTTGCAGCAATATAATTAGCGACCACATTTTTATGTTATTAGGTACATCTATTCGACATCGACATTCCTAATAAGATTACTTTTCGAGAGAGTGATTCACTCAGTCCTGGTAACTCCCTAACGACGTTCGATGTGAAGGGCTGCAAAATAGGTATTGGCATTTGCTATGATATTAGATTCGAGGAAATGGCACGCATTTATCGGAACAAAGGTACAGTAACTTAATCGATCAATACTTAACTAGCAAAAAATTAAATATCTTTCTTAAATATATTCTATATAAAATTAATATAATCTGTAACTCTGTATAAAAAGAAGCTTAATTTAAAAAACCAGTATATTTGCTGAAAATGAAACAAATAAAAGAATTAAAAGCACAATAAGAGGACTGTCCTCGCATATTCAGAAATGATGGAATGTGAACCGTGCAACTACGAAGTTATTTCCTGCTTCTCTGGGTTAGGTTGCCAAATGCTGATATATCCAGCGGCATTCAATATGACCACTGGACCACTGCACTGGTCATTACTTCAGCGTTTCAGAGCGAATGATAATCAATTATACGTTGCCTGCATATCACCGGCTCGTGTTCCTTAAGCAAGTTACGTCGCATGGGGACATACACAGTTGACCAATCCCTGAGGAAAGATTCTTTACGATTTGGAAACTCAAGAGAATATGGCAGTCACCGATATCGGTAATTTACAGCTTAAAATTAAAAGCGAGAGATCCATGATGTAATTAATTTTTAGTCTCGTTAATTTATCGATTTAGCCATCTTCCTTTGTATTTGTTGAATTTATTAGTAAGCATTACTTATTATTTCGT
Organism: Bombus vancouverensis nearcticus; assembly: GCF_051014615.1. Classification (NCBI taxonomy): domain Eukaryota; kingdom Metazoa; phylum Arthropoda; class Insecta; order Hymenoptera; family Apidae; genus Bombus; species Bombus vancouverensis. The sequence goes on along the minus strand of NW_027468936.1, from coordinate 151,669 downwards.
ATGTTTCTTTTTTCTATCAGATCTAAAAGTTGTTGAGGAAGTAAGGGCTCGGATACCTACATTTTCTCAGAGACGTACAGATTTGTACGACACTGTCTGTAAGAAGGAGTAACTCTACACTAAAACAGAAAATGTTTTTTTATAATATTTCTACTACGATATCCTTTTTTTGTGAATTATTACTAATTTCTTATCATTTGTACTAAATGAATGACTCAATTAAGAAAACTAAAACGTTATAAATAATAATCTGTATATCTTGTGTATCAACATGTAATTGGATATTATAATAATATAGGAATGCTATAATAATATAGGATAATAATATAGGAGAATAATAATATACAAAAAAATACATGCTTTTAAACACCTTTAATATCGATCACATAAATTGTTATAATTCACAATGATTACGCATACATAAAAGACCCCTTGATAGTAAAATTTACGATCAAAAGGCAATTACGTATCGTTTAACAACATTTAATTTATAACACCTTTTAAACATTTAGACAGATTAACACATAACACTTCTTATATATAAACATCAATTCGAAGTTATCAGCTTGGAGAAATTGGTCGATTAATACCTGTAGATTGTCTGTCTCGATGAAAGAATTAAAGAGAGCAAAAACATGATAATGCCGCTAATATAATATTCCTTCTTTCTTGTATCTGTCTGCCTCTCAGGTCGTTTTACTAATTACAATAAGTAATTTCGACTTCTTTGCGCTCTCTTTTAACGCATTCGAGACCGAAAGAAATTCATATCAGTCAGTAGGCAAGGGTATAATATACATATTTTATATATAACTTATGTAGTAATGTATATATCATGTTAATTTCATATTTTTTTCAATATAGAATTATTATATATATATATATATATATATATATATATATATATATATATAACTGTACATAATACATTATAGAATAACATAGTATATAATTTTATATTTTAAAAATATGAGGCATACTATTTAAGATTGTCAGCAACAATTTAAGATTGAAAGCAGCGACTGATTTCCGTTGAGATAATAGGGGTGATTGAGTTTGTATAACACTGTGATTCACTGAATTATAAATTATATATTTCCAACACTTAGATTACACTGACGTAGAGAAATAAATAGTTAACAACTTGTCGCACGAAGATGTGATAGATATGTACGCTAGAGCAGGGCTCTTATAATGGAAATTAATGTATTAATGGACTTAGCACTATAATATATTTAGGAGAGAAGATGTATGTTCGACAACACCGAGAACCGACAAAAGATTTTCGTGAAGTATGCGACTCTCGCGCTATGTGTAGACTGCCGCGTTAGGCGTTAGTTTTTAGACTGTCTGTCGCTCTTTTTCTAATACGGAAGAAAAGTTCGGTGTGGGTGTGCCCCTGTGCCTAAAGAACGCGGATTCGTTGTTCCCACTTTCGTTAGGAAAAGTGAGGGTAACGAACCGCGGTGTCGATTGGTCATGACCTGCACTACTGCTCGAAGGGATGAGTAGGAAGTCTCCTACCATCGTGGTGGATAGATGACTGTGTGCGTGAGGAAAACATAGCTTGTTTTATTAGAGGGCTATTCGGATTTTCCTAATGGGTGCATACCCGCTTTCTCCGTGTTTTAAGTACGCCTAATAAACCCAAGGACCTCTCTAAAAACCGACTGTGTTTCGAGAATATTTTTAAGCTTTAGAAATTCTTCAAGACAAACGGATTGAAGACACATGGCGAAACAATACAGGGAAGTGAAAGTTATGGTGGGTCCTTAGGTTTATTGAGGGTCGAAGTGACGTTACGCAGGCTGGTTGTTGTCCGGTGGCGCGAGCTGGCGCGGGCTGGCGTGCAGATGTTTTAGGCGGCGTAACAACAAGGAAGATCCTAGAAAATGAGAAGGGTGGATTAGAAGAACGAAGAAAACTCGAAGAAGATACAAAAGAAGAAACTACAGAGACAGAAGTCAATTCAAAAGGTATATTAAATAATAAGTGCGATTTACTTGATACCGAAAGAGCTATTGAAATTAATGATACGGTTCAAGATATTAAATTTACTGAAGGTAGAAGCCGCACTCAAAATGATATGGAAGATGTAGTAGAAGATTCACAAGAATTATCTAATAAAAGTAAGTTATCAGAAATAAGGATTGCACTTAACAAAATTGAATATACAAAAACTATTTTACGGAATAAAAAGAATTCATTAGAAAGAGAAAGAGGAGTAAGGGAAAAGAAGAAAATGTACAGACAGAAATTATTTCAAAAAATATATCAGATGATAAATGTGATTTGCTTTAGAAAAAAAAAAAAAAAAAATATTATCCACAAACTACATTAGGAATTTATCTATTTTAGTGAGGAGAAAGAGAAAGGATAGAGGAGTTGATCAATAGACTGTGGATTTTGAAGCGTTTATGAAAAACTTACAATTTTAATAAAATATTCAATGTAAAGTCTTTGTTATAATATTCAGATAGATAGATGAAAAAAATACTGAATTTGCATAATTGCTCATGGCTTATTGATCAATCATGCGACTCGTTCAGAGGTAACTCGAGTTGTAAAGGCGACAATTTATTAAAAATGGTATATCTGACGTACGATGCATTTGCTCATGTTAAACTATTTAAATAAGTATAAAAATCACGCGAAAAAAAAATCTACTGAAAATAATGTTGAACTAGTTAATAATAATAAATCATATAGTGAAACACAAACCTTAAATCAAGATTTTAAGTTCAAAAAAAAAAAAGAAAGAAGAAGAAAGAAGTTGATAAAATGACAGCAATAAAATGACCAAAAATTGAATTACGATCCCGAGCATCAACTCGCTGATCTTCAAGTAGAATGTTCCGACAAAGACAGGACGACACAAGAGTTCGAGAAGCACATAGAGGACATGAAGGAGGAAGTGCAAAAATTAGAATTGCAACTCGACGAGTTACAAAAAAAAGAAAAACACACACGCACGTAAAAAGAGTTCAATCTTTTGGAATACAAATGGAAGAACTAACAATAAAATTAGAAGAAATAACACAGAAGAAATAAGTCACCAATATGAAATTGCCTGATGGCTGATGTTGATCGTTGACGTTTATAATGATTGAATTTCGTCCACGGCGCCATCTGGATCCTTGTTGAAAAATTAAAATAGCCGCAACAGCACCATTGAGCTCATCACGTTTGTTGGTGAGTCGAGGAGCTGGAGGATTTCTCATCCTCAAGGACATAAATTTCACCGGTTCCGGTAATGTTTTTTACATGGTCCAAGCATTCGAAATCACAACATCGCTTTCCAAGACGAAATTTCCTGCATGGCTGTAGTAAACAGAAATCGATCAATTGTACAGATCAATCGTCACTCGACTGCTCGAGAATTCAGGTCATCCAGAGAATAGAATAGAGACGTGGAAAAATGTAGTGCGATCATCGCAGTGGGAGGAAATAGGGGGATAGGGACCAAATGAATGAACGAGATGTTAAGGACAACTGACGACAAGTTCTTCTTTTGTCGAGAATTGCATGTTTGTGAATGGTTTGTGGGTGGTTAGGTGGAGAGAATTGAAGAGTTTGGAGGTGACTGGAAGAGTGTTTTGGGCAAGGTAGATTGCAGAATGGTTGCGGTAGCATTGTGTTAATTATGGGTTTGTACATGTAATCTTTGTATGTATCACTACATAGAACCTAACGTATATTTTTAATAATACATCAGAGTTTTAGTTATTTCATAGCTATGAATTTTATACTCTATAATCTTGACCGACAACCCAACCGACCAACACCGACAACCCTATCCCCCCTGCTTCTCCGACATATAATTAATTAAAAAGGGGGAAATATAATTCTGTAATATCGTAGAATAGCTTTGATTGAAGATCGGCTGAAATTAGAAAACACCGTGTACGTCGTCTTTTTGTAGTTTGTTTACATCCAAGAGCGCCTAGTAACAGTGACGCGAGAAAAGATAAACAGCGTCAAAACAGAAGTACGGTTTCATATTTCAAGGAGTGGCAATCGAGAGGCCAGAGCATGTGAGCCAGAAAGTGTGTGCGTGTGCGTGTGTGTGTGTGTGTGAGAGGACGAGAGCAAGAGCGAGCACGACCGAGCAGAAATGCATTGGCGAGGGTCAGAGTTGATCGAGACGTCGAAGCATAGAGTCGTTAGAATTGTCGAGTGTTAGAGTTGCTAGTGAGAGAGAGAGAGAGAGAGAGAGAGAGAGAGAGAGAGAGAGAGTTACCAAATATAAAAAATACGAGCGTTGCATTTAGTTTTCCTGTTAATCAAACATCGTTTCTCTGTCTAACTAATATCTGTATTTTCAATCCATTATTAATAAATTATAATTAATCGGACAAAATTACACCTTTAATATATTCCGATATTACATTACCATGATGTAATATTTATCATGCTTATTTTGTACGTAAAACGAATCGTTGGAATATTCCCGAAGCTAACGAAGCATTTCCCAAAAGTTAAACCGAAGAAATTAACGCGAATAGTTAAGTGAAATTTTTCCATTAACTTGCTGACCAACCGGCAAATAAAAAATCATAAAAATTGTTTCAATGTGTTGAGGTCACGCATAACTTCTTTTTTCATTGACGATTACCAAACAGGTAAAATTTCGAAATTGTACGAAGGCCACGTGACCAGATCGTATTGGAATTTGAAGTGCATGGAAAAAGACAACTCGAAGTACAAATCTTGAGATGTACTACTCGAAGTACAAACGTGAACTAATGGATGCAGAAAAGCAATTAACGCCAAACATCCGAACAGCATCTTGGAGCCCGTCATTGTTCTGAAATAAAAGAAGTGACGAATTAAAAAGACGCAGGACTAATAATAATAAAGGAAACTTAGTTCGTATTATAAATTGAATTTACATCAGAAAAGAAGCACGATCACGCGAAACAGATCGTAGAAATGACAAATATCATCGATATACGTTTCAGTGTAATTTCACTTTTGAAAATTATTTAGTTTAATACGATCGTATTCATCGCTCTGAAACTTTCATTGTGCTACAATTTGTGCTGCGTCTTTTTAATTTCTCTATCTTTCTGTGTTTTCGGAAAAATTACTTGAAAGATTAAGAATTGCTTGCCTTATTTTATTTTCGATTAGTTAGGGTTTGATTATTCCAGGTAAGCTTTATTATTTATAACAGGTTTTATCACTTGTTTATTATTTAGGAGTTTGTTATTTTAGGATTAGTACCTTTTAGGATTTCTTATCCTTCGAGTTTCTGTTTCAGATATCTAGGTCTATTTCAAGATGTTTTATTACATTAGGATTATTTATTCGATTAAGATAATTTAAGAGTTTCACAATGTACAAAGAAATAATCGCGTGAAATTTAGATTTATGCTTTAAACGTATTAAACACGCGGTAATTTCAATGTCTATAGCCTCGAACGTGTTCTGATTAGTTGTGTCATTGTATGTGACATTGAAATCACAAAAATCCATTGCAAGTGTGCTGTCATGCAATGTGGATGTAATTGGGTTTTTTGGGTATTTCCTGTATCATCTGATTTGTACAGTACTATTTTAACGCAAGGACAGGAAAGTTATTATATATTTCCCGTCCATTATTTGAATCGTTGTGAAGTGTAACGAATTATATTCGATTCGAGGAGATGTTAATGAATTACCCATTTCATATGTAATTACATGGAAATAAAAATCATTGCAAAAATAATTGATCTAATGACAACGGAATTTCCAATATTTTTTTGTTTCGTCACGTCTTTTTCATAATATATCTTTTATAGGTACGTGATTTATTAATCGTTCGAATGGAAATAATTATTCGTATAATATTCAAATGATTCTAGCCATAAAATAAATTAAAACGATACCTGTCAATGATATGCAATCTGCGTATGACGTCAACCTCGATCTATGCTTATACAAGAAATTTTATCAATCAATGACTAGATATACAATAATCAAATATTATAAAATTTCCTGAAAACCTTTAGGTGTTAATATTAAGGTGTTAATATCTTTAATATTTGCAAGTTATTGTTTAGCGCTAATTAGTTAGAATGTAACAAGTGGTGTACCAGAATTGAGATAATTAAGCCACACGAACAATCTTATTTAGATCTTTTTAATTTTTTAATTCTCTTTTGCTCTAATACTTCGTAAAATTAATCTTCATTAGCTACTACACTTCATAGAATAACAAGAGATAATTTTTCTTATATAACGTTTCATTCATAAAATCTATCATTAAAGTACATCTTCATAAAAATATCATTCCATACTAACGGTATATTTGGTGTCATACGAGATAACAGTTACCAGTGATGACATATGTAACTTTATAAAGATATCTCGTTTTATTATATATTAAAAGAATGTACTCATTGCTGCTATATTTCAGATGAAAAAAAGGAGGCAATGATTTTACAGTAAAATCGTTCGTTTACAACTGATTCATTTACATTTCATGATAATACTGTGCATTCTGAATATGCTATGATTTGGTTTAAAATAATAAATAGTCCATTCTTGCATACTATTGCTCCAGCTTTACTTGTATTTTCGATATTGGTATAAATAGAAAGACAATTAATGTCGTTCGAGTCTATTTTCGGATCATTTATATTACGTTTAATCCATATAGTTATTATATGAGACATAGTATCGTAAAATTTGGAAGAATAAAACGTTCGTACAGGATGTACATTTTATAAGAACTCCAACAAATCTGCGTGTGCACCTAAAATACAAACTGATAGTGATTGTTCATAAGTTTATATACATTATCTAATGTCAATCGAAGGTATCAATTCTTTTTCTCCATAAGAGTACTTTTTCATTTATATGTGTTCAAAAATACATGTGTTCAACCGTGAAGCATATGTCACCTACAACGAAAAAGAGTTTTCCTATACTTAATATTTCCTTTATATACCTATGAAAGTCTATTCTTCGCGTAGTATGAAATTATGAATAAATCTGGAATATTGTTCAATCTGAAAAGAAAAATAACTTATCATTCATCATCATTGATACGAGATTCAGAATGTTTGTTTTGTCTTGCAGAGAAAGAAGGCAGCCCTTTCTTTTAATGTGAAATAGAAAGCGAAAATTTGAAAACAGATTTTTTGGAAATTTACTTGCAAATATCGTTTTCAATATCGTGATTTTCTTCCCAATGGTACTGTACTTTCAAATTTTCCAGTATCCCTCTAAAAACAAAAAGTCGAACCTCGTTATTATTAACGTAGGCATTACAAGGAAGAGAAGTATTAGAAAGCAGCTCCTTTTTATTATGGATTTCTTTATAATCATGTAAATAAGAAATTCCGGAAATTTTTTCCTCAAGAATTTAATTCTTGTGTTTTGATTGATAATTATTACACTGCATACTAACTTTTCGCATACTGTTCGCGTCTAACAATTTCCTAATAATAACTACTTCAAAATTACATATGTTCTTGCACGAATTCAAAAGTACGTATGATACAATTACAATTGATTCTAAAATAATAATTATTTAAAGATATTAAGATACTAATTAAACGTTTCACTATATTTCAAAATCTGGAACAACAAATTTTTATTTATAAAAAATGAAACTGTGTTTATATATTCTTTGTCATGATGCTATTTCTTATTACCATGTCGACATTTTTTAAAATTCATTTTGTTATCTCTACGCAATATGAAAATTCATATACTGCTTAATATTTTTTACATATTATCCATCCACCGCATGATATCTCCTGAAAAATCAAAATATTAATGTTATATTATTACAATGCTTCTTAAATTTCAATTTTTGACAAATTTGAAATCCAATATATTTTGCACAATTGTTATTTATCAAAAAATTCTAAGTTAGTAACTTTCTTTTCAAATGGCAAATAACATATACTTTGACTTACCTGTAAGTTTTTGTTCCTAATCATCATTTCCTCTTATAGAACATCATTATTGTTCTTATAATTACTACCGGTGTCATAGATATTGTAGTGGCTACAACTGAATTAATAGAAAATGATAAATAACTGTGTATAACAATGACACATAACTTTTACTTACATATCAGTCGATAAGGGATTACTGTGATATCCTGTTGATGTTTCTTAAGGCACTTGATTAGGTGTGATACGGTATCATTCCTTATGGTATACTGTAGATAAGTATTTTAGAAAATAACAAGAATAAATCTAAATTATTCAGAGGTTCCAGTTTCGGCTTAGACATAAATACAGGACCATTTGCAAAGAAGAAAGGGTGCGTTTCTACAGCCTCGTTATAGTAACCATGAATACCAATCTCTGAATTACTGGTTACTAAACATAAATATCCTATAAAATTTAATATATTTCTTTAATTTTTAATACATACATGAGTTAGTAGTTCTAAATTATGAATCATCCTACCTGTGATATTACACTTTTCCTTATAATATCATCACTCAAGTGAACAACATTAAGATCATGTAAACCATGTCATCCTATCTTACTGTGAAGATACTTAGTTATGTTATCTAACATTATAAAAATATCATCAAATTCAAGTCCTTTTATTCACATCACATGGCCACGACGATCTGGTTCTTCGTTATATAATGTTCTAAAATTTGTCGTACATATAGGATGTATAAACCGTGATATCAAGGTATCAGTTCTTCCTTCCCAAGGGACAGTTTCATTAAAATTCTGATAGAATTAAAAATTAATTATTAATATTCTAACAATCATATATGTTAAATACATTATAGTCAACGATATATACCTGAGCGAATGTAGGGGTGATTCCTTGATAATTATAAATGTCATCAGCCCACATCATTGTGCCACTTCTTTGTACTCCAGCCTCTAGATTAACAGCCTAAACAAACATACAAAATTTTATAGAAGCTGTACAAAATATAGTATATATGCGCAATATTGAAGCGTTCAAGGGGATATAAAGGTAATGTACATCACATACACGTGTACTCTCATGCAACAAAATACAATTAGATTTAATAGTATAAGCTCTTTTATTCATCATAATAGATTGGAAATTTAAGTGTCTTACGAGGGTGAGTAAAAAGTTACCCGCTCTGTCGGTGTAGAATTTATTTTAAGCAATTGTCAAAAAAGACATACATCATTTTTTGACATAATCACTCAATTTCTGTATACACTTTGTCCATTTGCTGAAGGACCTTCGTATTTTCTCGTTAAAAAATGTTTTGGGCTGAGCTGCGAACCACGAATGCATCGTCGTCTTCACCTTTTCATCAGCTTTTTCGGCATCCATCTCGCACAAACTTTTTAAAACCCAAATCTGTCGTGCACTATTGCATAAGCAGAGCCGTGGCTGATTTGCAAATGATTTGCCACATTATCCAGTGTCACTCGTCTATTCCATAGATAGCACGTTCAATGTTGTCATCGTGGATGTGGACGGGCGTCCAGCTGTTTTTTCATAACACTTGTGCGATCTTCTTTGAACTTTTGTGCCCATTCAAACACACTTCGTGACAAAACACTTTCTCCATAATGTGCATTAAATCTTTGATAAATATAGGCATCAAACATAACCTCCGACCACAAGAAACGAATCACAGCATCCTGCACTGTTTTCCTGCAAATCACCATTGCAAAGCGCCATTACTCGCGCAACGGTCACAAACGAATTGACGTAACACAATGAAACCTACGCAGCAGCACTGAACAGATATTGACGTCATACGAAGAGTGCAGATGGATCAATACGGTCGACAGAAGTTTTAACTATCTGGAGTGCGGATAAATTTTTACCGAGAGTCGTATAGGAATCTATAATCTGTAAGTACACCTTTGGCTGAATGGAAATTTCTCTTACATATAGTCAAAAATGCAGAAACAGTGTATTGAATTGGAAAGTGATAAAAAATAAGTGAAGTTTCGAGGTTGCATGTGCTTGCATGAGTACACAGGACGTTTTTAGCGAATAAAAAATAATTTTGAAAGACACGAGACTTATCTTGTATTTTATGTACTCTCTGTGTCCGAATTTCCAGAAGCTCTCTATCTTATGAAGTGTTTTAGATTAGCCGGAAAATTTTGTATGTACATACAAGAAGTATACGATCTAAGTGGAATATTCCATTATTCTCTTGATACAACAGAAACGAAATTTACAGAACTTCTCAGAAAGTTGGTTTATTATTACCAAATTAATAGAATTAATATACGTTTATCATCTTTACATACCTAAGTCGTGGAGGTTTATCGTGCGTAAAAAATTAGTGTCGTTTCAAAGTTACATTTCGTACATTTTAAGCCTATAATTTGTAACGTACAAAACAATGTAAATTTGAGCTGTTTCTTATCTCCACAATAAGAAAATCCAACTTTACGTTTTTTACACAATGATATTTATGGAACAGTAATATCATATTATTGCATCGCTTGGAGAATGAAGTCAAGGTACGATGTGACCCTAGTGTAAACGCTGGGATACCCAGCTGTGCCGCACTTATAAGCATAAGACACAATACCTATTAAATACGAGGTTCATTCATGTTGTATGAGCAGTGGTCCGCCGCGGTCAGCCTGAAAGGATCGTTAAATTTTTAATCAAAGATACTGAAATATATCGATCGAATTGTATTGAAATTATACTTATATACAGTAATAATCTTCTATTGATTTGTGTATTGAAATACTCCAATTTATAATGTACATGTTATATGTATTTTGAGCAAAACTAAGATTAGAAGGAAATTAGATTAAATACCATAATGAGGTGTGAGAAGTGGGCAAGACTATTAAATTGTGTTTATCTATTATTTCTAATGTTTAAGACGTCGATTTGATGTTAATTCGAATTGACGTGTCTTCAGATACCGTATAGTTTGTAGTAACTCTGTAACTTAATTACCGTACAAGAATCCTCTCCACCCTGAGCATGTTCGGCGCATATTATACCATCAGTGATATCAGGTGCATTAGGAAATTTGGGATAAGCTATTTTGCATTCGGCGTTCTTAATCACTGGCATTTGTACTTCCATTAATGCATTACGTCGTGGTCGTCCTACGAAGAAAATAAGAAAGATATTTAAGACTGGAACTGTTTAATTTTATTATAAAATTGATATCACTTACTATATCTTAACGCTCCCCATCCAGCAACAAGGGGGTTATAGCCGACGAAGTTGCTCTTTCGTAGGGGCTCTTTCGTACAAATGGGATATACGTACCCTGAAAAATAAAAAAATAAATGAAAATGCAGAAAACGAATGACCAAAAGTATGAGAAAGAATTGTACACGCTTTATGACACAATATACGTGTACAGTAAGAAATTTCAGGATATGATACTTCATTAATACTCAATAGCATATATATATATATATATATATATACATATATATATATTTGAGGACTTACTCGAAAATGGCACCTCCTCCACCAATCTAAGAATGGCAATATTATGATTGTGTATGTTTTCTATTCCATCCATATGTACACAATGTGCTGCGGTCAAAACATGCCTAGCCGTTATCAGGGAACCTCCGTACTTCCATAGTGGTTTGTCTGGGTTTCGGGGATTATGAAAACTTAATGCAGCGATCCATGGCCAAGCGCCTAAAATGCAATAGTCATAGTTGTGAATATACATAATTTTTTCTCACATAATGAGTAACAACGATTATTATCTATTTGATATTCGATCATACAGCAGACGATAAGTACATACGTACAAATACTCTGAAATAGAGATTTGATAAAGACAGAAATTAAATTTTTATTCCAGTGGAATACAAATTATTAAATAATTCTATATAATTTCTATTTGAACTATACTGAACTATAAAGTTCAAACGTGTAATTTCTGCCCTAACAGTTTTTGATCTCTATCTATATTATTACTCCTATATCAATTTTTTATTTCAAGCAAAAAGATACTCTTCCTAACATGGAGTAGAAGAAAGAAATAATTCAAGTTAATAAGTAAAGTTACTACCGATAAAATCATAGCATTATTATTTAGTCTAATTGAAATGTACATTGATGTGCTGTTTAATGCCTTTAAAGTTCATTCTTTGCAGTAAATGGCTTATTATTAATCGGAAAGAAAGACATAAAACGTACCAAGTTCAGCTGGTTTACCATCGACCACCCTGGTATGAGAGACGTTGCTAAAACCACAGTATGGTGGTCGCCAAGCCTTATACTTATACACAGTTTTTATTAAAATTTCTCTCTTCTCTTTGTTTGGATCGTCCGGACAGCAAACGATCGTAACATTGCCCTGGTATCTGCACACTGATCGTCTATAAAAATCGGTGGCTGTACGGTACTGTATCTGCCATATTTCTTGCAGAGGTTTACATTTTCTGTAGTCAAGGCACCTGCCTTCTTGATTGTCCGGTGTGGTACATTCTGGATCAAACAATTTTAAAACATTTATACAGTTCAAAGATGCGTAAGAAAGCGACACCGATTACTCAACTTTCGAAGTAAAAAGCCGATCAAGTCCACCGGATTGCCCTACAGACACGTATTAATCCGTAAGAGTTAGTCATCATGTTGATAATAATTATCTAAAGAAACTTTTCACGTGAAAATATAAAATTTTAATTGATTAGATATTGTGTTAGCCATACTTAAGAAAGAAAATGAAAATGAATGAAATGAAAGAAAAGGACTACCTTCAACCTCATTTTTTAAATAAACACTTTGTCAGTTTTGCGGTAAATAAATTCTTAGGAATTCAGGACAGTTTTTAGTGAATCATTTTGTTTCGACCGTTCGCGGAGAGACGCGATCGCGAGATAGCACGTCAACGAGAGTTGTAAGTTCCCGTTACGATTAAATAATCGACGCCACGAACTGATCGATCCCCTTATTTCGATTATGATAATAAGGGTAGTTCAATGAAATTCCACAGAATTAACACAAATAAATTAATGTTTATTTCAACAACTTATTAACTAGAAAGATATAAAAGGAACAAAAAAAATGTAACTGCGTTTTGGTTGATAAGTAATGCGCGACATACCACATGTGTTGACGGTTCGACTTCTCGAAAAGTTCTGAACGCCTTTCGATTTTTTTCGTTTTTTCTGGAAGGCGACCCCCACTACGTTCGGATCACGCCACATTCTTTTACTGCGAGGTAAAATACGGGCCACGAGTCGACGTTTCTGGAAGTCGCCCTGCTTAATGAACCACGCGCTTGCCGCTACAATGTTTGTTTGCCGGGCAGACGCGACGATCCGTCTGCGACATTATAGTGCCGCGATCGATAGTTAAGAATATGACCTATGGTAAGCCGCATGGCGTAACATTCTCCCCCCGTTGAGAGGGTACCGATCAAACTAGCGAGGTGTGGTTGAAGTTCCCATCTTATTTCGTCTCGGTGGCTAGTTGTTCGGGTTTCTCGAGATCGGGTTGAATTGGCAGTGGGACAAGCCTTTTGACGCCCCGATCCAAAATGCTCTTTGCCGTCTGAACTGTAGCTGTCCGGATGACACCATCGGCGCCTGGATGAACCTTGATAACTCGGCCCAGAGGCCAATGCATGGAGGGAACGTTGTCCTCTCTGAGGATGACGATTGTGCCCTTTTGGATGCTGTGTCCACCCTTGCTCCATTTATTGCGGTTGGTTAGCTCGTTCAAATACTCCTTATGCCAGCGGTTCCAAAAATGTTGTTTAAGCTGTTGGATATGCTGCCATTTGGAGAGTCGGTTCGATGGAATGTCTCTGAAATCTCGATCACGTAAGCACATTAATGAATCGCCAATGAGGAAATGTCCGGGAGTGAGGGCTAGGAAATCATTTGGATCGGTGGAGATAGGAGTTAGCGGGCGGGAATTGAGGACTGCTTCTATTTCTATGATAAGAGTATTACGGTGTTAAGCTCATATGTTTCTGTTTCTCCACTCGCGCTGCGCCATAATATCCTTTGATATTTCCGATCCTCTGGTCGTACGAGGAATTGCCGATACATTTTCTCGATGTCGCCAGTGAGTACGTACTGATGAGCGCGGAATCTAATTAATATACAAAATAAATTGTGAATTGATTCGAGAATATAGGATTTCCCCATTTTCATGATTATCGTGATTTTTGTATAAATATATTTTTTAAGATACTAATAATTGGGTACTTATAAATTAGTATTATCAATTATTTTGCATTTATAATTCCGCCTCTAGTATAAGTGTTAATTGAAAACTAACTTTATGTTTCAAAAAGTACTAGCAAAGTCGTTGAGTAACAAGCCACTGATGCTAACACAAATAGCATTGTCGTAATTAAATATTTCTAAATATTCATTTTTCATTTTGAACCTGTAGAAACAATTTATTATATATACTATTAGCTAAGAAATTGCATATTTAATTAAGTCGAAATATAAAACTTAGTTATTTTGATAATTTAGAAAATAAAAAACTGACAAACGTTTCAATTTAATTTATGGTTGGAACAAAAGACAGTTATTTTTCATTAATTGAAATATTGCAATGCAGAGTACTTTCCTAAATACGGCGAGAGTATTCCTGATGGTGAAACGAGCGTTGCTTCATCGAACGCAGCTAAAGAAAACAACATCTATGTAGTTGGTGGTACGATGCCTGAAATAGAGGGCGATAAATTGTACAATACCTGTACTATTTGGGGTCCCGATGGAACTTTGATAGCAAGACACCGAAAGGTAAGTAATATATTCCTTTATGGCTTTGAATTTGAAAATATCGGGGTGAAGAAAGTGACTCTATCTAGGAATAATTTAGGAATATACATATGTACATACGTATACTATAACCAATTCTATAATTTACGGTTTATAAAATACGTTATGATACGGGAAACGCCCATTTTTGTTGTAATGTGTTTGTTGTTGTATAAATTTTTCACATACTTAAAATATTATTATACTTATTTTTTCTCCTTTTTAAACATTATTAAATGATAAGATTTTTTAATAAAAGAAAGTGATAAAAACGCTGTCAGTTATTAAATAAAAAATAATTAAAGTTTAGGAGTTGGTAACTTTGATATTAAATTACAAAAGTTGCAGCAATATAATTAGCGACCACATTTTTATGTTATTAGGTACATCTATTCGACATCGACATTCCTAATAAGATTACTTTTCGAGAGAGTGATTCACTCAGTCCTGGTAACTCCCTAACGACGTTCGATGTGAAGGGCTGCAAAATAGGTATTGGCATTTGCTATGATATTAGATTCGAGGAAATGGCACGCATTTATCGGAACAAAGGTACAGTAACTTAATCGATCAATACTTAACTAGCAAAAAATTAAATATCTTTCTTAAATATATTCTATATAAAATTAATATAATCTGTAACTCTGTATAAAAAGAAGCTTAATTTAAAAAACCAGTATATTTGCTGAAAATGAAACAAATAAAAGAATTAAAAGCACAATAAGAGGACTGTCCTCGCATATTCAGAAATGATGGAATGTGAACCGTGCAACTACGAAGTTATTTCCTGCTTCTCTGGGTTAGGTTGCCAAATGCTGATATATCCAGCGGCATTCAATATGACCACTGGACCACTGCACTGGTCATTACTTCAGCGTTTCAGAGCGAATGATAATCAATTATACGTTGCCTGCATATCACCGGCTCGTGTTCCTTAAGCAAGTTACGTCGCATGGGGACATACACAGTTGACCAATCCCTGAGGAAAGATTCTTTACGATTTGGAAACTCAAGAGAATATGGCAGTCACCGATATCGGTAATTTACAGCTTAAAATTAAAAGCGAGAGATCCATGATGTAATTAATTTTTAGTCTCGTTAATTTATCGATTTAGCCATCTTCCTTTGTATTTGTTGAATTTATTAGTAAGCATTACTTATTATTTCGTATGTTTCTTTTTTCTATCAGATCTAAAAGTTGTTGAGGAAGTAAGGGCTCGGATACCTACATTTTCTCAGAGACGTACAGATTTGTACGACACTGTCTGTAAGAAGGAGTAACTCTACACTAAAACAGAAAATGTTTTTTTATAATATTTCTACTACGATATCCTTTTTTTGTGAATTATTACTAATTTCTTATCATTTGTACTAAATGAATGACTCAATTAAGAAAACTAAAACGTTATAAATAATAATCTGTATATCTTGTGTATCAACATGTAATTGGATATTATAATAATATAGGAATGCTATAATAATATAGGATAATAATATAGGAGAATAATAATATACAAAAAAATACATGCTTTTAAACACCTTTAATATCGATCACATAAATTGTTATAATTCACAATGATTACGCATACATAAAAGACCCCTTGATAGTAAAATTTACGATCAAAAGGCAATTACGTATCGTTTAACAACATTTAATTTATAACACCTTTTAAACATTTAGACAGATTAACACATAACACTTCTTATATATAAACATCAATTCGAAGTTATCAGCTTGGAGAAATTGGTCGATTAATACCTGTAGATTGTCTGTCTCGATGAAAGAATTAAAGAGAGCAAAAACATGATAATGCCGCTAATATAATATTCCTTCTTTCTTGTATCTGTCTGCCTCTCAGGTCGTTTTACTAATTACAATAAGTAATTTCGACTTCTTTGCGCTCTCTTTTAACGCATTCGAGACCGAAAGAAATTCATATCAGTCAGTAGGCAAGGGTATAATATACATATTTTATATATAACTTATGTAGTAATGTATATATCATGTTAATTTCATATTTTTTTCAATATAGAATTATTATATATATATATATATATATATATATATATATATATATATAATAATTCTATATATATATATATATGTATATATTATGTATATGTATATGTATATGTATATATTAAATGTATTATGTACAGTTATATATATATATATATATATATATATATATATATATATATATATATAACTGTACATAATACATTATAGAATAACATAGTATATAATTTTATATTTTAAAAATATGAGGCATACTATTTAAGATTGTCAGCAACAATTTAAGATTGAAAGCAGCGACTGATTTCCGTTGAGATAATAGGGGTGATTGAGTTTGTATAACACTGTGATTCACTGAATTATAAATTATATATTTCCAACACTTAGATTACACTGACGTAGAGAAATAAATAGTTAACAACTTGTCGCACGAAGATGTGATAGATATGTACGCTAGAGCAGGGCTCTTATAATGGAAATTAATGTATTAATGGACTTAGCACTATAATATATTTAGGAGAGAAGATG
This sequence comes from Bombus vancouverensis nearcticus, assembly GCF_051014615.1. Lineage (NCBI taxonomy): Eukaryota > Metazoa > Arthropoda > Insecta > Hymenoptera > Apidae > Bombus > Bombus vancouverensis. Next base: position 134,434 of record NW_027468936.1, on the reverse strand, counting down.
TATGTTCGACAACACCGAGAACCGACAAAAGATTTTCGTGAAGTATGCGACTCTCGCGCTATGTGTAGACTGCCGCGTTAGGCGTTAGTTTTTAGACTGTCTGTCGCTCTTTTTCTAATACGGAAGAAAAGTTCGGTGTGGGTGTGCCCCTGTGCCTAAAGAACGCGGATTCGTTGTTCCCACTTTCGTTAGGAAAAGTGAGGGTAACGAACCGCGGTGTCGATTGGTCATGACCTGCACTACTGCTCGAAGGGATGAGTAGGAAGTCTCCTACCATCGTGGTGGATAGATGACTGTGTGCGTGAGGAAAACATAGCTTGTTTTATTAGAGGGCTATTCGGATTTTCCTAATGGGTGCATACCCGCTTTCTCCGTGTTTTAAGTACGCCTAATAAACCCAAGGACCTCTCTAAAAACCGACTGTGTTTCGAGAATATTTTTAAGCTTTAGAAATTCTTCAAGACAAACGGATTGAAGACACATGGCGAAACAATACAGGGAAGTGAAAGTTATGGTGGGTCCTTAGGTTTATTGAGGGTCGAAGTGACGTTACGCAGGCTGGTTGTTGTCCGGTGGCGCGAGCTGGCGCGGGCTGGCGTGCAGATGTTTTAGGCGGCGTAACAACAAGGAAGATCCTAGAAAATGAGAAGGGTGGATTAGAAGAACGAAGAAAACTCGAAGAAGATACAAAAGAAGAAACTACAGAGACAGAAGTCAATTCAAAAGGTATATTAAATAATAAGTGCGATTTACTTGATACCGAAAGAGCTATTGAAATTAATGATACGGTTCAAGATATTAAATTTACTGAAGGTAGAAGCCGCACTCAAAATGATATGGAAGATGTAGTAGAAGATTCACAAGAATTATCTAATAAAAGTAAGTTATCAGAAATAAGGATTGCACTTAACAAAATTGAATATACAAAAACTATTTTACGGAATAAAAAGAATTCATTAGAAAGAGAAAGAGGAGTAAGGGAAAAGAAGAAAATGTACAGACAGAAATTATTTCAAAAAATATATCAGATGATAAATGTGATTTGCTTTAGAAAAAAAAAAAAAAAAAATATTATCCACAAACTACATTAGGAATTTATCTATTTTAGTGAGGAGAAAGAGAAAGGATAGAGGAGTTGATCAATAGACTGTGGATTTTGAAGCGTTTATGAAAAACTTACAATTTTAATAAAATATTCAATGTAAAGTCTTTGTTATAATATTCAGATAGATAGATGAAAAAAATACTGAATTTGCATAATTGCTCATGGCTTATTGATCAATCATGCGACTCGTTCAGAGGTAACTCGAGTTGTAAAGGCGACAATTTATTAAAAATGGTATATCTGACGTACGATGCATTTGCTCATGTTAAACTATTTAAATAAGTATAAAAATCACGCGAAAAAAAAATCTACTGAAAATAATGTTGAACTAGTTAATAATAATAAATCATATAGTGAAACACAAACCTTAAATCAAGATTTTAAGTTCAAAAAAAAAAAAGAAAGAAGAAGAAAGAAGTTGATAAAATGACAGCAATAAAATGACCAAAAATTGAATTACGATCCCGAGCATCAACTCGCTGATCTTCAAGTAGAATGTTCCGACAAAGACAGGACGACACAAGAGTTCGAGAAGCACATAGAGGACATGAAGGAGGAAGTGCAAAAATTAGAATTGCAACTCGACGAGTTACAAAAAAAAGAAAAACACACACGCACGTAAAAAGAGTTCAATCTTTTGGAATACAAATGGAAGAACTAACAATAAAATTAGAAGAAATAACACAGAAGAAATAAGTCACCAATATGAAATTGCCTGATGGCTGATGTTGATCGTTGACGTTTATAATGATTGAATTTCGTCCACGGCGCCATCTGGATCCTTGTTGAAAAATTAAAATAGCCGCAACAGCACCATTGAGCTCATCACGTTTGTTGGTGAGTCGAGGAGCTGGAGGATTTCTCATCCTCAAGGACATAAATTTCACCGGTTCCGGTAATGTTTTTTACATGGTCCAAGCATTCGAAATCACAACATCGCTTTCCAAGACGAAATTTCCTGCATGGCTGTAGTAAACAGAAATCGATCAATTGTACAGATCAATCGTCACTCGACTGCTCGAGAATTCAGGTCATCCAGAGAATAGAATAGAGACGTGGAAAAATGTAGTGCGATCATCGCAGTGGGAGGAAATAGGGGGATAGGGACCAAATGAATGAACGAGATGTTAAGGACAACTGACGACAAGTTCTTCTTTTGTCGAGAATTGCATGTTTGTGAATGGTTTGTGGGTGGTTAGGTGGAGAGAATTGAAGAGTTTGGAGGTGACTGGAAGAGTGTTTTGGGCAAGGTAGATTGCAGAATGGTTGCGGTAGCATTGTGTTAATTATGGGTTTGTACATGTAATCTTTGTATGTATCACTACATAGAACCTAACGTATATTTTTAATAATACATCAGAGTTTTAGTTATTTCATAGCTATGAATTTTATACTCTATAATCTTGACCGACAACCCAACCGACCAACACCGACAACCCTATCCCCCCTGCTTCTCCGACATATAATTAATTAAAAAGGGGGAAATATAATTCTGTAATATCGTAGAATAGCTTTGATTGAAGATCGGCTGAAATTAGAAAACACCGTGTACGTCGTCTTTTTGTAGTTTGTTTACATCCAAGAGCGCCTAGTAACAGTGACGCGAGAAAAGATAAACAGCGTCAAAACAGAAGTACGGTTTCATATTTCAAGGAGTGGCAATCGAGAGGCCAGAGCATGTGAGCCAGAAAGTGTGTGCGTGTGCGTGTGTGTGTGTGTGTGAGAGGACGAGAGCAAGAGCGAGCACGACCGAGCAGAAATGCATTGGCGAGGGTCAGAGTTGATCGAGACGTCGAAGCATAGAGTCGTTAGAATTGTCGAGTGTTAGAGTTGCTAGTGAGAGAGAGAGAGAGAGAGAGAGAGAGAGAGAGAGAGAGAGAGTTACCAAATATAAAAAATACGAGCGTTGCATTTAGTTTTCCTGTTAATCAAACATCGTTTCTCTGTCTAACTAATATCTGTATTTTCAATCCATTATTAATAAATTATAATTAATCGGACAAAATTACACCTTTAATATATTCCGATATTACATTACCATGATGTAATATTTATCATGCTTATTTTGTACGTAAAACGAATCGTTGGAATATTCCCGAAGCTAACGAAGCATTTCCCAAAAGTTAAACCGAAGAAATTAACGCGAATAGTTAAGTGAAATTTTTCCATTAACTTGCTGACCAACCGGCAAATAAAAAATCATAAAAATTGTTTCAATGTGTTGAGGTCACGCATAACTTCTTTTTTCATTGACGATTACCAAACAGGTAAAATTTCGAAATTGTACGAAGGCCACGTGACCAGATCGTATTGGAATTTGAAGTGCATGGAAAAAGACAACTCGAAGTACAAATCTTGAGATGTACTACTCGAAGTACAAACGTGAACTAATGGATGCAGAAAAGCAATTAACGCCAAACATCCGAACAGCATCTTGGAGCCCGTCATTGTTCTGAAATAAAAGAAGTGACGAATTAAAAAGACGCAGGACTAATAATAATAAAGGAAACTTAGTTCGTATTATAAATTGAATTTACATCAGAAAAGAAGCACGATCACGCGAAACAGATCGTAGAAATGACAAATATCATCGATATACGTTTCAGTGTAATTTCACTTTTGAAAATTATTTAGTTTAATACGATCGTATTCATCGCTCTGAAACTTTCATTGTGCTACAATTTGTGCTGCGTCTTTTTAATTTCTCTATCTTTCTGTGTTTTCGGAAAAATTACTTGAAAGATTAAGAATTGCTTGCCTTATTTTATTTTCGATTAGTTAGGGTTTGATTATTCCAGGTAAGCTTTATTATTTATAACAGGTTTTATCACTTGTTTATTATTTAGGAGTTTGTTATTTTAGGATTAGTACCTTTTAGGATTTCTTATCCTTCGAGTTTCTGTTTCAGATATCTAGGTCTATTTCAAGATGTTTTATTACATTAGGATTATTTATTCGATTAAGATAATTTAAGAGTTTCACAATGTACAAAGAAATAATCGCGTGAAATTTAGATTTATGCTTTAAACGTATTAAACACGCGGTAATTTCAATGTCTATAGCCTCGAACGTGTTCTGATTAGTTGTGTCATTGTATGTGACATTGAAATCACAAAAATCCATTGCAAGTGTGCTGTCATGCAATGTGGATGTAATTGGGTTTTTTGGGTATTTCCTGTATCATCTGATTTGTACAGTACTATTTTAACGCAAGGACAGGAAAGTTATTATATATTTCCCGTCCATTATTTGAATCGTTGTGAAGTGTAACGAATTATATTCGATTCGAGGAGATGTTAATGAATTACCCATTTCATATGTAATTACATGGAAATAAAAATCATTGCAAAAATAATTGATCTAATGACAACGGAATTTCCAATATTTTTTTGTTTCGTCACGTCTTTTTCATAATATATCTTTTATAGGTACGTGATTTATTAATCGTTCGAATGGAAATAATTATTCGTATAATATTCAAATGATTCTAGCCATAAAATAAATTAAAACGATACCTGTCAATGATATGCAATCTGCGTATGACGTCAACCTCGATCTATGCTTATACAAGAAATTTTATCAATCAATGACTAGATATACAATAATCAAATATTATAAAATTTCCTGAAAACCTTTAGGTGTTAATATTAAGGTGTTAATATCTTTAATATTTGCAAGTTATTGTTTAGCGCTAATTAGTTAGAATGTAACAAGTGGTGTACCAGAATTGAGATAATTAAGCCACACGAACAATCTTATTTAGATCTTTTTAATTTTTTAATTCTCTTTTGCTCTAATACTTCGTAAAATTAATCTTCATTAGCTACTACACTTCATAGAATAACAAGAGATAATTTTTCTTATATAACGTTTCATTCATAAAATCTATCATTAAAGTACATCTTCATAAAAATATCATTCCATACTAACGGTATATTTGGTGTCATACGAGATAACAGTTACCAGTGATGACATATGTAACTTTATAAAGATATCTCGTTTTATTATATATTAAAAGAATGTACTCATTGCTGCTATATTTCAGATGAAAAAAAGGAGGCAATGATTTTACAGTAAAATCGTTCGTTTACAACTGATTCATTTACATTTCATGATAATACTGTGCATTCTGAATATGCTATGATTTGGTTTAAAATAATAAATAGTCCATTCTTGCATACTATTGCTCCAGCTTTACTTGTATTTTCGATATTGGTATAAATAGAAAGACAATTAATGTCGTTCGAGTCTATTTTCGGATCATTTATATTACGTTTAATCCATATAGTTATTATATGAGACATAGTATCGTAAAATTTGGAAGAATAAAACGTTCGTACAGGATGTACATTTTATAAGAACTCCAACAAATCTGCGTGTGCACCTAAAATACAAACTGATAGTGATTGTTCATAAGTTTATATACATTATCTAATGTCAATCGAAGGTATCAATTCTTTTTCTCCATAAGAGTACTTTTTCATTTATATGTGTTCAAAAATACATGTGTTCAACCGTGAAGCATATGTCACCTACAACGAAAAAGAGTTTTCCTATACTTAATATTTCCTTTATATACCTATGAAAGTCTATTCTTCGCGTAGTATGAAATTATGAATAAATCTGGAATATTGTTCAATCTGAAAAGAAAAATAACTTATCATTCATCATCATTGATACGAGATTCAGAATGTTTGTTTTGTCTTGCAGAGAAAGAAGGCAGCCCTTTCTTTTAATGTGAAATAGAAAGCGAAAATTTGAAAACAGATTTTTTGGAAATTTACTTGCAAATATCGTTTTCAATATCGTGATTTTCTTCCCAATGGTACTGTACTTTCAAATTTTCCAGTATCCCTCTAAAAACAAAAAGTCGAACCTCGTTATTATTAACGTAGGCATTACAAGGAAGAGAAGTATTAGAAAGCAGCTCCTTTTTATTATGGATTTCTTTATAATCATGTAAATAAGAAATTCCGGAAATTTTTTCCTCAAGAATTTAATTCTTGTGTTTTGATTGATAATTATTACACTGCATACTAACTTTTCGCATACTGTTCGCGTCTAACAATTTCCTAATAATAACTACTTCAAAATTACATATGTTCTTGCACGAATTCAAAAGTACGTATGATACAATTACAATTGATTCTAAAATAATAATTATTTAAAGATATTAAGATACTAATTAAACGTTTCACTATATTTCAAAATCTGGAACAACAAATTTTTATTTATAAAAAATGAAACTGTGTTTATATATTCTTTGTCATGATGCTATTTCTTATTACCATGTCGACATTTTTTAAAATTCATTTTGTTATCTCTACGCAATATGAAAATTCATATACTGCTTAATATTTTTTACATATTATCCATCCACCGCATGATATCTCCTGAAAAATCAAAATATTAATGTTATATTATTACAATGCTTCTTAAATTTCAATTTTTGACAAATTTGAAATCTAATATATTTTGCACAATTGTTATTTATCAAAAAATTCTAAGTTAGTAACTTTCTTTTCAAATGGCAAATAACATATACTTTGACTTACCTGTAAGTTTTTGTTCCTAATCATCATTTCCTCTTATAGAACATCATTATTGTTCTTATAATTACTACCGGTGTCATAGATATTGTAGTGGCTACAACTGAATTAATAGAAAATGATAAATAACTGTGTATAACAATGACACATAACTTTTACTTACATATCAGTCGATAAGGGATTACTGTGATATCCTGTTGATGTTTCTTAAGGCACTTGATTAGGTGTGATACGGTATCATTCCTTATGGTATACTGTAGATAAGTATTTTAGAAAATAACAAGAATAAATCTAAATTATTCAGAGGTTCCAGTTTCGGCTTAGACATAAATACAGGACCATTTGCAAAGAAGAAAGGGTGCGTTTCTACAGCCTCGTTATAGTAACCATGAATACCAATCTCTGAATTACTGGTTACTAAACATAAATATCCTATAAAATTTAATATATTTCTTTAATTTTTAATACATACATGAGTTAGTAGTTCTAAATTATGAATCATCCTACCTGTGATATTACACTTTTCCTTATAATATCATCACTCAAGTGAACAACATTAAGATCATGTAAACCATGTCATCCTATCTTACTGTGAAGATACTTAGTTATGTTATCTAACATTATAAAAATATCATCAAATTCAAGTCCTTTTATTCACATCACATGGCCACGACGATCTGGTTCTTCGTTATATAATGTTCTAAAATTTGTCGTACATATAGGATGTATAAACCGTGATATCAAGGTATCAGTTCTTCCTTCCCAAGGGACAGTTTCATTAAAATTCTGATAGAATTAAAAATTAATTATTAATATTCTAACAATCATATATGTTAAATACATTATAGTCAACGATATATACCTGAGCGAATGTAGGGGTGATTCCTTGATAATTATAAATGTCATCAGCCCACATCATTGTGCCACTTCTTTGTACTCCAGCCTCTAGATTAACAGCCTAAACAAACATACAAAATTTTATAGAAGCTGTACAAAATATAGTATATATGCGCAATATTGAAGCGTTCAAGGGGATATAAAGGTAATGTACATCACATACACGTGTACTCTCATGCAACAAAATACAATTAGATTTAATAGTATAAGCTCTTTTATTCATCATAATAGATTGGAAATTTAAGTGTCTTACGAGGGTGAGTAAAAAGTTACCCGCTCTGTCGGTGTAGAATTTATTTTAAGCAATTGTCAAAAAAGACATACATCATTTTTTGACATAATCACTCAATTTCTGTATACACTTTGTCCATTTGCTGAAGGACCTTCGTATTTTCTCGTTAAAAAATGTTTTGGGCTGAGCTGCGAACCACGAATGCATCGTCGTCTTCACCTTTTCATCAGCTTTTTCGGCATCCATCTCGCACAAACTTTTTAAAACCCAAATCTGTCGTGCACTATTGCATAAGCAGAGCCGTGGCTGATTTGCAAATGATTTGCCACATTATCCAGTGTCACTCGTCTATTCCATAGATAGCACGTTCAATGTTGTCATCGTGGATGTGGACGGGCGTCCAGCTGTTTTTTCATAACACTTGTGCGATCTTCTTTGAACTTTTGTGCCCATTCAAACACACTTCGTGACAAAACACTTTCTCCATAATGTGCATTAAATCTTTGATAAATATAGGCATCAAACATAACCTCCGACCACAAGAAACGAATCACAGCATCCTGCACTGTTTTCCTGCAAATCACCATTGCAAAGCGCCATTACTCGCGCAACGGTCACAAACGAATTGACGTAACACAATGAAACCTACGCAGCAGCACTGAACAGATATTGACGTCATACGAAGAGTGCAGATGGATCAATACGGTCGACAGAAGTTTTAACTATCTGGAGTGCGGATAAATTTTTACCGAGAGTCGTATAGGAATCTATAATCTGTAAGTACACCTTTGGCTGAATGGAAATTTCTCTTACATATAGTCAAAAATGCAGAAACAGTGTATTGAATTGGAAAGTGATAAAAAATAAGTGAAGTTTCGAGGTTGCATGTGCTTGCATGAGTACACAGGACGTTTTTAGCGAATAAAAAATAATTTTGAAAGACACGAGACTTATCTTGTATTTTATGTACTCTCTGTGTCCGAATTTCCAGAAGCTCTCTATCTTATGAAGTGTTTTAGATTAGCCGGAAAATTTTGTATGTACATACAAGAAGTATACGATCTAAGTGGAATATTCCATTATTCTCTTGATACAACAGAAACGAAATTTACAGAACTTCTCAGAAAGTTGGTTTATTATTACCAAATTAATAGAATTAATATACGTTTATCATCTTTACATACCTAAGTCGTGGAGGTTTATCGTGCGTAAAAAATTAGTGTCGTTTCAAAGTTACATTTCGTACATTTTAAGCCTATAATTTGTAACGTACAAAACAATGTAAATTTGAGCTGTTTCTTATCTCCACAATAAGAAAATCCAACTTTACGTTTTTTACACAATGATATTTATGGAACAGTAATATCATATTATTGCATCGCTTGGAGAATGAAGTCAAGGTACGATGTGACCCTAGTGTAAACGCTGGGATACCCAGCTGTGCCGCACTTATAAGCATAAGACACAATACCTATTAAATACGAGGTTCATTCATGTTGTATGAGCAGTGGTCCGCCGCGGTCAGCCTGAAAGGATCGTTAAATTTTTAATCAAAGATACTGAAATATATCGATCGAATTGTATTGAAATTATACTTATATACAGTAATAATCTTCTATTGATTTGTGTATTGAAATACTCCAATTTATAATGTACATGTTATATGTATTTTGAGCAAAACTAAGATTAGAAGGAAATTAGATTAAATACCATAATGAGGTGTGAGAAGTGGGCAAGACTATTAAATTGTGTTTATCTATTATTTCTAATGTTTAAGACGTCGATTTGATGTTAATTCGAATTGACGTGTCTTCAGATACCGTATAGTTTGTAGTAACTCTGTAACTTAATTACCGTACAAGAATCCTCTCCACCCTGAGCATGTTCGGCGCATATTATACCATCAGTGATATCAGGTGCATTAGGAAATTTGGGATAAGCTATTTTGCATTCGGCGTTCTTAATCACTGGCATTTGTACTTCCATTAATGCATTACGTCGTGGTCGTCCTACGAAGAAAATAAGAAAGATATTTAAGACTGGAACTGTTTAATTTTATTATAAAATTGATATCACTTACTATATCTTAACGCTCCCCATCCAGCAACAAGGGGGTTATAGCCGACGAAGTTGCTCTTTCGTAGGGGCTCTTTCGTACAAATGGGATATACGTACCCTGAAAAATAAAAAAATAAATGAAAATGCAGAAAACGAATGACCAAAAGTATGAGAAAGAATTGTACACGCTTTATGACACAATATACGTGTACAGTAAGAAATTTCAGGATATGATACTTCATTAATACTCAATAGCATATATATATATATATATATATATACATATATATATATTTGAGGACTTACTCGAAAATGGCACCTCCTCCACCAATCTAAGAATGGCAATATTATGATTGTGTATGTTTTCTATTCCATCCATATGTACACAATGTGCTGCGGTCAAAACATGCCTAGCCGTTATCAGGGAACCTCCGTACTTCCATAGTGGTTTGTCTGGGTTTCGGGGATTATGAAAACTTAATGCAGCGATCCATGGCCAAGCGCCTAAAATGCAATAGTCATAGTTGTGAATATACATAATTTTTTCTCACATAATGAGTAACAACGATTATTATCTATTTGATATTCGATCATACAGCAGACGATAAGTACATACGTACAAATACTCTGAAATAGAGATTTGATAAAGACAGAAATTAAATTTTTATTCCAGTGGAATACAAATTATTAAATAATTCTATATAATTTCTATTTGAACTATACTGAACTATAAAGTTCAAACGTGTAATTTCTGCCCTAACAGTTTTTGATCTCTATCTATATTATTACTCCTATATCAATTTTTTATTTCAAGCAAAAAGATACTCTTCCTAACATGGAGTAGAAGAAAGAAATAATTCAAGTTAATAAGTAAAGTTACTACCGATAAAATCATAGCATTATTATTTAGTCTAATTGAAATGTACATTGATGTGCTGTTTAATGCCTTTAAAGTTCATTCTTTGCAGTAAATGGCTTATTATTAATCGGAAAGAAAGACATAAAACGTACCAAGTTCAGCTGGTTTACCATCGACCACCCTGGTATGAGAGACGTTGCTAAAACCACAGTATGGTGGTCGCCAAGCCTTATACTTATACACAGTTTTTATTAAAATTTCTCTCTTCTCTTTGTTTGGATCGTCCGGACAGCAAACGATCGTAACATTGCCCTGGTATCTGCACACTGATCGTCTATAAAAATCGGTGGCTGTACGGTACTGTATCTGCCATATTTCTTGCAGAGGTTTACATTTTCTGTAGTCAAGGCACCTGCCTTCTTGATTGTCCGGTGTGGTACATTCTGGATCAAACAATTTTAAAACATTTATACAGTTCAAAGATGCGTAAGAAAGCGACACCGATTACTCAACTTTCGAAGTAAAAAGCCGATCAAGTCCACCGGATTGCCCTACAGACACGTATTAATCCGTAAGAGTTAGTCATCATGTTGATAATAATTATCTAAAGAAACTTTTCACGTGAAAATATAAAATTTTAATTGATTAGATATTGTGTTAGCCATACTTAAGAAAGAAAATGAAAATGAATGAAATGAAAGAAAAGGACTACCTTCAACCTCATTTTTTAAATAAACACTTTGTCAGTTTTGCGGTAAATAAATTCTTAGGAATTCAGGACAGTTTTTAGTGAATCATTTTGTTTCGACCGTTCGCGGAGAGACGCGATCGCGAGATAGCACGTCAACGAGAGTTGTAAGTTCCCGTTACGATTAAATAATCGACGCCACGAACTGATCGATCCCCTTATTTCGATTATGATAATAAGGGTAGTTCAATGAAATTCCACAGAATTAACACAAATAAATTAATGTTTATTTCAACAACTTATTAACTAGAAAGATATAAAAGGAACAAAAAAAATGTAACTGCGTTTTGGTTGATAAGTAATGCGCGACATACCACATGTGTTGACGGTTCGACTTCTCGAAAAGTTCTGAACGCCTTTCGATTTTTTTCGTTTTTTCTGGAAGGCGACCCCCACTACGTTCGGATCACGCCACATTCTTTTACTGCGAGGTAAAATACGGGCCACGAGTCGACGTTTCTGGAAGTCGCCCTGCTTAATGAACCACGCGCTTGCCGCTACAATGTTTGTTTGCCGGGCAGACGCGACGATCCGTCTGCGACATTATAGTGCCGCGATCGATAGTTAAGAATATGACCTATGGTAAGCCGCATGGCGTAACATTCTCCCCCCGTTGAGAGGGTACCGATCAAACTAGCGAGGTGTGGTTGAAGTTCCCATCTTATTTCGTCTCGGTGGCTAGTTGTTCGGGTTTCTCGAGATCGGGTTGAATTGGCAGTGGGACAAGCCTTTTGACGCCCCGATCCAAAATGCTCTTTGCCGTCTGAACTGTAGCTGTCCGGATGACACCATCGGCGCCTGGATGAACCTTGATAACTCGGCCCAGAGGCCAATGCATGGAGGGAACGTTGTCCTCTCTGAGGATGACGATTGTGCCCTTTTGGATGCTGTGTCCACCCTTGCTCCATTTATTGCGGTTGGTTAGCTCGTTCAAATACTCCTTATGCCAGCGGTTCCAAAAATGTTGTTTAAGCTGTTGGATATGCTGCCATTTGGAGAGTCGGTTCGATGGAATGTCTCTGAAATCTCGATCACGTAAGCACATTAATGAATCGCCAATGAGGAAATGTCCGGGAGTGAGGGCTAGGAAATCATTTGGATCGGTGGAGATAGGAGTTAGCGGGCGGGAATTGAGGACTGCTTCTATTTCTATGATAAGAGTATTACGGTGTTAAGCTCATATGTTTCTGTTTCTCCACTCGCGCTGCGCCATAATATCCTTTGATATTTCCGATCCTCTGGTCGTACGAGGAATTGCCGATACATTTTCTCGATGTCGCCAGTGAGTACGTACTGATGAGCGCGGAATCTAATTAATATACAAAATAAATTGTGAATTGATTCGAGAATATAGGATTTCCCCATTTTCATGATTATCGTGATTTTTGTATAAATATATTTTTTAAGATACTAATAATTGGGTACTTATAAATTAGTATTATCAATTATTTTGCATTTATAATTCCGCCTCTAGTATAAGTGTTAATTGAAAACTAACTTTATGTTTCAAAAAGTACTAGCAAAGTCGTTGAGTAACAAGCCACTGATGCTAACACAAATAGCATTGTCGTAATTAAATATTTCTAAATATTCATTTTTCATTTTGAACCTGTAGAAACAATTTATTATATATACTATTAGCTAAGAAATTGCATATTTAATTAAGTCGAAATATAAAACTTAGTTATTTTGATAATTTAGAAAATAAAAAACTGACAAACGTTTCAATTTAATTTATGGTTGGAACAAAAGACAGTTATTTTTCATTAATTGAAATATTGCAATGCAGAGTACTTTCCTAAATACGGCGAGAGTATTCCTGATGGTGAAACGAGCGTTGCTTCATCGAACGCAGCTAAAGAAAACAACATCTATGTAGTTGGTGGTACGATGCCTGAAATAGAGGGCGATAAATTGTACAATACCTGTACTATTTGGGGTCCCGATGGAACTTTGATAGCAAGACACCGAAAGGTAAGTAATATATTCCTTTATGGCTTTGAATTTGAAAATATCGGGGTGAAGAAAGTGACTCTATCTAGGAATAATTTAGGAATATACATATGTACATACGTATACTATAACCAATTCTATAATTTACGGTTTATAAAATACGTTATGATACGGGAAACGCCCATTTTTGTTGTAATGTGTTTGTTGTTGTATAAATTTTTCACATACTTAAAATATTATTATACTTATTTTTTCTCCTTTTTAAACATTATTAAATGATAAGATTTTTTAATAAAAGAAAGTGATAAAAACGCTGTCAGTTATTAAATAAAAAATAATTAAAGTTTAGGAGTTGGTAACTTTGATATTAAATTACAAAAGTTGCAGCAATATAATTAGCGACCACATTTTTATGTTATTAGGTACATCTATTCGACATCGACATTCCTAATAAGATTACTTTTCGAGAGAGTGATTCACTCAGTCCTGGTAACTCCCTAACGACGTTCGATGTGAAGGGCTGCAAAATAGGTATTGGCATTTGCTATGATATTAGATTCGAGGAAATGGCACGCATTTATCGGAACAAAGGTACAGTAACTTAATCGATCAATACTTAACTAGCAAAAAATTAAATATCTTTCTTAAATATATTCTATATAAAATTAATATAATCTGTAACTCTGTATAAAAAGAAGCTTAATTTAAAAAACCAGTATATTTGCTGAAAATGAAACAAATAAAAGAATTAAAAGCACAATAAGAGGACTGTCCTCGCATATTCAGAAATGATGGAATGTGAACCGTGCAACTACGAAGTTATTTCCTGCTTCTCTGGGTTAGGTTGCCAAATGCTGATATATCCAGCGGCATTCAATATGACCACTGGACCACTGCACTGGTCATTACTTCAGCGTTTCAGAGCGAATGATAATCAATTATACGTTGCCTGCATATCACCGGCTCGTGTTCCTTAAGCAAGTTACGTCGCATGGGGACATACACAGTTGACCAATCCCTGAGGAAAGATTCTTTACGATTTGGAAACTCAAGAGAATATGGCAGTCACCGATATCGGTAATTTACAGCTTAAAATTAAAAGCGAGAGATCCATGATGTAATTAATTTTTAGTCTCGTTAATTTATCGATTTAGCCATCTTCCTTTGTATTTGTTGAATTTATTAGTAAGCATTACTTATTATTTCGTATGTTTCTTTTTTCTATCAGATCTAAAAGTTGTTGAGGAAGTAAGGGCTCGGATACCTACATTTTCTCAGAGACGTACAGATTTGTACGACACTGTCTGTAAGAAGGAGTAACTCTACACTAAAACAGAAAATGTTTTTTTATAATATTTCTACTACGATATCCTTTTTTTGTGAATTATTACTAATTTCTTATCATTTGTACTAAATGAATGACTCAATTAAGAAAACTAAAACGTTATAAATAATAATCTGTATATCTTGTGTATCAACATGTAATTGGATATTATAATAATATAGGAATGCTATAATAATATAGGATAATAATATAGGAGAATAATAATATACAAAAAAATACATGCTTTTAAACACCTTTAATATCGATCACATAAATTGTTATAATTCACAATGATTACGCATACATAAAAGACCCCTTGATAGTAAAATTTACGATCAAAAGGCAATTACGTATCGTTTAACAACATTTAATTTATAACACCTTTTAAACATTTAGACAGATTAACACATAACACTTCTTATATATAAACATCAATTCGAAGTTATCAGCTTGGAGAAATTGGTCGATTAATACCTGTAGATTGTCTGTCTCGATGAAAGAATTAAAGAGAGCAAAAACATGATAATGCCGCTAATATAATATTCCTTCTTTCTTGTATCTGTCTGCCTCTCAGGTCGTTTTACTAATTACAATAAGTAATTTCGACTTCTTTGCGCTCTCTTTTAACGCATTCGAGACCGAAAGAAATTCATATCAGTCAGTAGGCAAGGGTATAATATACATATTTTATATATAACTTATGTAGTAATGTATATATCATGTTAATTTCATATTTTTTTCAATATAGAATTATTATATATATATATATATATATATATATATATATATATATATATATAACTGTACATAATACATTATAGAATAACATAGTATATAATTTTATATTTTAAAAATATGAGGCATACTATTTAAGATTGTCAGCAACAATTTAAGATTGAAAGCAGCGACTGATTTCCGTTGAGATAATAGGGGTGATTGAGTTTGTATAACACTGTGATTCACTGAATTATAAATTATATATTTCCAACACTTAGATTACACTGACGTAGAGAAATAAATAGTTAACAACTTGTCGCACGAAGATGTGATAGATATGTACGCTAGAGCAGGGCTCTTATAATGGAAATTAATGTATTAATGGACTTAGCACTATAATATATTTAGGAGAGAAGATGTATGTTCGACAACACCGAGAACCGACAAAAGATTTTCGTGAAGTATGCGACTCTCGCGCTATGTGTAGACTGCCGCGTTAGGCGTTAGTTTTTAGACTGTCTGTCGCTCTTTTTCTAATACGGAAGAAAAGTTCGGTGTGGGTGTGCCCCTGTGCCTAAAGAACGCGGATTCGTTGTTCCCACTTTCGTTAGGAAAAGTGAGGGTAACGAACCGCGGTGTCGATTGGTCATGACCTGCACTACTGCTCGAAGGGATGAGTAGGAAGTCTCCTACCATCGTGGTGGATAGATGACTGTGTGCGTGAGGAAAACATAGCTTGTTTTATTAGAGGGCTATTCGGATTTTCCTAATGGGTGCATACCCGCTTTCTCCGTGTTTTAAGTACGCCTAATAAACCCAAGGACCTCTCTAAAAACCGACTGTGTTTCGAGAATATTTTTAAGCTTTAGAAATTCTTCAAGACAAACGGATTGAAGACACATGGCGAAACAATACAGGGAAGTGAAAGTTATGGTGGGTCCTTAGGTTTATTGAGGGTCGAAGTGACGTTACGCAGGCTGGTTGTTGTCCGGTGGCGCGAGCTGGCGCGGGCTGGCGTGCAGATGTTTTAGGCGGCGTAACAACAAGGAAGATCCTAGAAAATGAGAAGGGTGGATTAGAAGAACGAAGAAAACTCGAAGAAGATACAAAAGAAGAAACTACAGAGACAGAAGTCAATTCAAAAGGTATATTAAATAATAAGTGCGATTTACTTGATACCGAAAGAGCTATTGAAATTAATGATACGGTTCAAGATATTAAATTTACTGAAGGTAGAAGCCGCACTCAAAATGATATGGAAGATGTAGTAGAAGATTCACAAGAATTATCTAATAAAAGTAAGTTATCAGAAATAAGGATTGCACTTAACAAAATTGAATATACAAAAACTATTTTACGGAATAAAAAGAATTCATTAGAAAGAGAAAGAGGAGTAAGGGAAAAGAAGAAAATGTACAGACAGAAATTATTTCAAAAAATATATCAGATGATAAATGTGATTTGCTTTAGAAAAAAAAAAAAAAAAAATATTATCCACAAACTACATTAGGAATTTATCTATTTTAGTGAGGAGAAAGAGAAAGGATAGAGGAGTTGAACAATAGACTGTGGATTTTGAAGCGTTTATGAAAAACTTACAATTTTAATAAAATATTCAATGTAAAGTCTTTGTTATAATATTCAGATAGATAGATGAAAAAAATACTGAATTTGCATAATTACTCATGGCTTATTGATCAATCATGCGACTCGTTCAGAGGTAACTCGAGTTGTAAAGGCGACAATTTATTAAAAATGGTATATCTGACGTACGATGCATTTGCTCATGTTAAACTATTTAAATAAGTATAAAAATCACGCGAAAAAAAAATCTACTGAAAATAATGTTGAACTAGTTAATAATAATAAATCATATAGTGAAACACAAACCTTAAATCAAGATTTTAAGTTCAAAAAAAAAAAAGAAAGAAGAAGAAAGAAGTTGATAAAATGACAGCAATAAAATGACCAAAAATTGAATTACGATCCCGAGCATCAACTCGCTGATCTTCAAGTAGAATGTTCCGACAAAGACAGGACGACACAAGAGTTCGAGAAGCACATAGAGGACATGAAGGAGGAAGTGCAAAAATTAGAATTGCAACTCGACGAGTTACAAAAAAAAGAAAAACACACACGCACGTAAAAAGAGTTCAATCTTTTGGAATACAAATGGAAGAACTAACAATAAAATTAGAAGAAATAACACAGAAGAAATAAGTCACCAATATGAAATTGCCTGATGGCTGATGTTGATCGTTGACGTTTATAATGATTGAATTTCGTCCACGGCGCCATCTGGATCCTTGTTGAAAAATTAAAATAGCCGCAACAGCACCATTGAGCTCATCACGTTTGTTGGTGAGTCGAGGAGCTGGAGGATTTCTCATCCTCAAGGACATAAATTTCACCGGTTCCGGTAATGTTTTTTACATGGTCCAAGCATTCGAAATCACAACATCGCTTTCCAAGACGAAATTTCCTGCATGGCTGTAGTAAACAGAAATCGATCAATTGTACAGATCAATCGTCACTCGACTGCTCGAGAATTCAGGTCATCCAGAGAATAGAATAGAGACGTGGAAAAATGTAGTGCGATCATCGCAGTGGGAGGAAATAGGGGGATAGGGACCAAATGAATGAACGAGATGTTAAGGACAACTGACGACAAGTTCTTCTTTTGTCGAGAATTGCATGTTTGTGAATGGTTTGTGGGTGGTTAGGTGGAGAGAATTGAAGAGTTTGGAGGTGACTGGAAGAGTGTTTTGGGCAAGGTAGATTGCAGAATGGTTGCGGTAGCATTGTGTTAATTATGGGTTTGTACATGTAATCTTTGTATGTATCACTACATAGAACCTAACGTATATTTTTAATAATACATCAGAGTTTTAGTTATTTCATAGCTATGAATTTTATACTCTATAATCTTGACCGACAACCCAACCGACCAACACCGACAACCCTATCCCCCCTGCTTCTCCGACATATAATTAATTAAAAAGGGGGAAATATAATTCTGTAATATCGTAGAATAGCTTTGATTGAAGATCGGCTGAAATTAGAAAACACCGTGTACGTCGTCTTTTTGTAGTTTGTTTACATCCAAGAGCGCCTAGTAACAGTGACGCGAGAAAAGATAAACAGCGTCAAAACAGAAGTACGGTTTCATATTTCAAGGAGTGGCAATCGAGAGGCCAGAGCATGTGAGCCAGAAAGTGTGTGCGTGTGCGTGTGTGTGTGTGTGTGAGAGGACGAGAGCAAGAGCGAGCACGACCGAGCAGAAATGCATTGGCGAGGGTCAGAGTTGATCGAGACGTCGAAGCATAGAGTCGTTAGAATTGTCGAGTGTTAGAGTTGCTAGTGAGAGAGAGAGAGAGAGAGAGAGAGAGAGAGAGAGAGAGAGAGAGAGAGAGTTACCAAATATAAAAAATACGAGCGTTGCATTTAGTTTTCCTGTTAATCAAACATCGTTTCTCTGTCTAACTAATATCTGTATTTTCAATCCATTATTAATAAATTATAATTAATCGGACAAAATTACACCTTTAATATATTCCGATATTACATTACCATGATGTAATATTTATCATGCTTATTTTGTACGTAAAACGAATCGTTGGAATATTCCCGAAGCTAACGAAGCATTTCCCAAAAGTTAAACCGAAGAAATTAACGCGAATAGTTAAGTGAAATTTTTCCATTAACTTGCTGACCAACCGGCAAATAAAAAATCATAAAAATTGTTTCAATGTGTTGAGGTCACGCATAACTTCTTTTTTCATTGACGATTACCAAACAGGTAAAATTTCGAAATTGTACGAAGGCCACGTGACCAGATCGTATTGGAATTTGAAGTGCATGGAAAAAGACAACTCGAAGTACAAATCTTGAGATGTACTACTCGAAGTACAAACGTGAACTAATGGATGCAGAAAAGCAATTAACGCCAAACATCCGAACAGCATCTTGGAGCCCGTCATTGTTCTGAAATAAAAGAAGTGACGAATTAAAAAGACGCAGGACTAATAATAATAAAGGAAACTTAGTTCGTATTATAAATTGAATTTACATCAGAAAAGAAGCACGATCACGCGAAACAGATCGTAGAAATGACAAATATCATCGATATACGTTTCAGTGTAATTTCACTTTTGAAAATTATTTAGTTTAATACGATCGTATTCATCGCTCTGAAACTTTCATTGTGCTACAATTTGTGCTGCGTCTTTTTAATTTCTCTATCTTTCTGTGTTTTCGGAAAAATTACTTGAAAGATTAAGAATTGCTTGCCTTATTTTATTTTCGATTAGTTAGGGTTTGATTATTCCAGGTAAGCTTTATTATTTATAACAGGTTTTATCACTTGTTTATTATTTAGGAGTTTGTTATTTTAGGATTAGTACCTTTTAGGATTTCTTATCCTTCGAGTTTCTGTTTCAGATATCTAGGTCTATTTCAAGATGTTTTATTACATTAGGATTATTTATTCGATTAAGATAATTTAAGAGTTTCACAATGTACAAAGAAATAATCGCGTGAAATTTAGATTTATGCTTTAAACGTATTAAACACGCGGTAATTTCAATGTCTATAGCCTCGAACGTGTTCTGATTAGTTGTGTCATTGTATGTGACATTGAAATCACAAAAATCCATTGCAAGTGTGCTGTCATGCAATGTGGATGTAATTGGGTTTTTTGGGTATTTCCTGTATCATCTGATTTGTACAGTACTATTTTAACGCAAGGATAGGAAAGTTATTATATATTTCCCGTCCATTATTTGAATCGTTGTGAAGTGTAACGAATTATATTCGATTCGAGGAGATGTTAATGAATTACCCATTTCATATGTAATTACATGGAAATAAAAATCATTGCAAAAATAATTGATCTAATGACAACGGAATTTCCAATATTTTTTTGTTTCGTCACGTCTTTTTCATAATATATCTTTTATAGGTACGTGATTTATTAATCGTTCGAATGGAAATAATTATTCGTATAATATTCAAATGATTCTAGCCATAAAATAAATTAAAACGATACCTGTCAATGATATGCAATCTGCGTATGACGTCAACCTCGATCTATGCTTATACAAGAAATTTTATCAATCAATGACTAGATATACAATAATCAAATATTATAAAATTTCCTGAAAACCTTTAGGTGTTAATATTAAGGTGTTAATATCTTTAATATTTGCAAGTTATTGTTTAGCGCTAATTAGTTAGAATGTAACAAGTGGTGTACCAGAATTGAGATAATTAAGCCACACGAACAATCTTATTTAGATCTTTTTAATTTTTTAATTCTCTTTTGCTCTAATACTTCGTAAAATTAATCTTCATTAGCTACTACACTTCATAGAATAACAAGAGATAATTTTTCTTATATAACGTTTCATTCATAAAATCTATCATTAAAGTACATCTTCATAAAAATATCATTCCATACTAACGGTATATTTGGTGTCATACGAGATAACAGTTACCAGTGATGACATATGTAACTTTATAAAGATATCTCGTTTTATTATATATTAAAAGAATGTACTCATTGCTGCTATATTTCAGATGAAAAAAAGGAGGCAATGATTTTACAGTAAAATCGTTCGTTTACAACTGATTCATTTACATTTCATGATAATACTGTGCATTCTGAATATGCTATGATTTGGTTTAAAATAATAAATAGTCCATTCTTGCATACTATTGCTCCAGCTTTACTTGTATTTTCGATATTGGTATAAATAGAAAGACAATTAATGTCGTTCGAGTCTATTTTCGGATCATTTATATTACGTTTAATCCATATAGTTATTATATGAGACATAGTATCGTAAAATTTGGAAGAATAAAACGTTCGTACAGGATGTACATTTTATAAGAACTCCAACAAATCTGCGTGTGCACCTAAAATACAAACTGATAGTGATTGTTCATAAGTTTATATACATTATCTAATGTCAATCGAAGGTATCAATTCTTTTTCTCCATAAGAGTACTTTTTCATTTATATGTGTTCAAAAATACATGTGTTCAACCGTGAAGCATATGTCACCTACAACGAAAAAGAGTTTTCCTATACTTAATATTTCCTTTATATACCTATGAAAGTCTATTCTTCGCGTAGTATGAAATTATGAATAAATCTGGAATATTGTTCAATCTGAAAAGAAAAATAACTTATCATTCATCATCATTGATACGAGATTCAGAATGTTTGTTTTGTCTTGCAGAGAAAGAAGGCAGCCCTTTCTTTTAATGTGAAATAGAAAGCGAAAATTTGAAAACAGATTTTTTGGAAATTTACTTGCAAATATCGTTTTCAATATCGTGATTTTCTTCCCAATGGTACTGTACTTTCAAATTTTCCAGTATCCCTCTAAAAACAAAAAGTCGAACCTCGTTATTATTAACGTAGGCATTACAAGGAAGAGAAGTATTAGAAAGCAGCTCCTTTTTATTACGGATTTCTTTATAATCATGTAAATAAGAAATTCCGGAAATTTTTTCCTCAAGAATTTAATTCTTGTGTTTTGATTGATAATTATTACACTGCATACTAACTTTTCGCATACTGTTCGCGTCTAACAATTTCCTAATAATAACTACTTCAAAATTACATATGTTCTTGCACAAATTCAAAAGTACGTATGATACAATTACAATTGATTCTAAAATAATAATTATTTAAAGATATTAAGATACTAATTAAACGTTTCACTATATTTCAAAATCTGGAACAACAAATTTTTATTTATAAAAAATGAAACTGTGTTTATATATTCTTTGTCATGATGCTATTTCTTATTACCATGTCGACATTTTTTAAAATTCATTTTGTTATCTCTACGCAATATGAAAATTCATATACTGCTTAATATTTTTTACATATTATCCATCCACCGCATGATATCTCCTGAAAAATCAAAATATTAATGTTATATTATTACAATGCTTCTTAAATTTCAATTTTTGACAAATTTGAAATCCAATATATTTTGCACAATTGTTATTTATCAAAAAATTCTAAGTTAGTAACTTTCTTTTCAAATGGCAAATAACATATACTTTGACTTACCTGTAAGTTTTTGTTCCTAATCATCATTTCCTCTTATAGAACATCATTATTGTTCTTATAATTACTACCGGTGTCATAGATATTGTAGTGGCTACAACTGAATTAATAGAAAATGATAAATAACTGTGTATAACAATGACACATAACTTTTACTTACATATCAGTCGATAAGGGATTACTGTGATATCCTGTTGATGTTTCTTAAGGCACTTGATTAGGTGTGATACGGTATCATTCCTTATGGTATACTGTAGATAAGTATTTTAGAAAATAACAAGAATAAATCTAAATTATTCAGAGGTTCCAGTTTCGGCTTAGACATAAATACAGGACCATTTGCAAAGAAGAAAGGGTGCGTTTCTACAGCCTCGTTATAGTAACCATGAATACCAATCTCTGAATTACTGGTTACTAAACATAAATATCCTATAAAATTTAATATATTTCTTTAATTTTTAATACATACATGAGTTAGTAGTTCTAAATTATGAATCATCCTACCTGTGATATTACACTTTTCCTTATAATATCATCACTCAAGTGAACAACATTAAGATCATGTAAACCATGTCATCCTATCTTACTGTGAAGATACTTAGTTATGTTATCTAACATTATAAAAATATCATCAAATTCAAGTCCTTTTATTCACATCACATGGCCACGACGATCTGGTTCTTCGTTATATAATGTTCTAAAATTTGTCGTACATATAGGATGTATAAACCGTGATATCAAGGTATCAGTTCTTCCTTCCCAAGGGACAGTTTCATTAAAATTCTGATAGAATTAAAAATTAATTATTAATATTCTAACAATCATATATGTTAAATACATTATAGTCAACGATATATACCTGAGCGAATGTAGGGGTGATTCCTTGATAATTATAAATGTCATCAGCCCACATCATTGTGCCACTTCTTTGTACTCCAGCCTCTAGATTAACAGCCTAAACAAACATACAAAATTTTATAGAAGCTGTACAAAATATAGTATATATGCGCAATATTGAAGCGTTCAAGGGGATATAAAGGTAATGTACATCACATACACGTGTACTCTCATGCAACAAAATACAATTAGATTTAATAGTATAAGCTCTTTTATTCATCATAATAGATTGGAAATTTAAGTGTCTTACGAGGGTGAGTAAAAAGTTACCCGCTCTGTCGGTGTAGAATTTATTTTAAGCAATTGTCAAAAAAGACATACATCATTTTTTGACATAATCACTCAATTTCTGTATACACTTTGTCCATTTGCTGAAGGACCTTCGTATTTTCTCGTTAAAAAATGTTTTGGGCTGAGCTGCGAACCACGAATGCATCGTCGTCTTCACCTTTTCATCAGCTTTTTCGGCATCCATCTCGCACAAACTTTTTAAAACCCAAATCTGTCGTGCACTATTGCATAAGCAGAGCCGTGGCTGATTTGCAAATGATTTGCCACATTATCCAGTGTCACTCGTCTATTCCATAGATAGCACGTTCAATGTTGTCATCGTGGATGTGGACGGGCGTCCAGCTGTTTTTTCATAACACTTGTGCGATCTTCTTTGAACTTTTGTGCCCATTCAAACACACTTCGTGACAAAACACTTTCTCCATAATGTGCATTAAATCTTTGATAAATATAGGCATCAAACATAACCTCCGACCACAAGAAACGAATCACAGCATCCTGCACTGTTTTCCTGCAAATCACCATTGCAAAGCGCCATTACTCGCGCAACGGTCACAAACGAATTGACGTAACACAATGAAACCTACGCAGCAGCACTGAACAGATATTGACGTCATACGAAGAGTGCAGATGGATCAATACGGTCGACAGAAGTTTTAACTATCTGGAGTGCGGATAAATTTTTACCGAGAGTCGTATAGGAATCTATAATCTGTAAGTACACCTTTGGCTGAATGGAAATTTCTCTTACATATAGTCAAAAATGCAGAAACAGTGTATTGAATTGGAAAGTGATAAAAAATAAGTGAAGTTTCGAGGTTGCATGTGCTTGCATGAGTACACAGGACGTTTTTAGCGAATAAAAAATAATTTTGAAAGACACGAGACTTATCTTGTATTTTATGTACTCTCTGTGTCCGAATTTCCAGAAGCTCTCTATCTTATGAAGTGTTTTAGATTAGCCGGAAAATTTTGTATGTACATACAAGAAGTATACGATCTAAGTGGAATATTCCATTATTCTCTTGATACAACAGAAACGAAATTTACAGAACTTCTCAGAAAGTTGGTTTATTATTACCAAATTAATAGAATTAATATACGTTTATCATCTTTACATACCTAAGTCGTGGAGGTTTATCGTGCGTAAAAAATTAGTGTCGTTTCAAAGTTACATTTCGTACATTTTAAGCCTATAATTTGTAACGTACAAAACAATGTAAATTTGAGCTGTTTCTTATCTCCACAATAAGAAAATCCAACTTTACGTTTTTTACACAATGATATTTATGGAACAGTAATATCATATTATTGCATCGCTTGGAGAATGAAGTCAAGGTACGATGTGACCCTAGTGTAAACGCTGGGATACCCAGCTGTGCCGCACTTATAAGCATAAGACACAATACCTATTAAATACGAGGTTCATTCATGTTGTATGAGCAGTGGTCCGCCGCGGTCAGCCTGAAAGGATCGTTAAATTTTTAATCAAAGATACTGAAATATATCGATCGAATTGTATTGAAATTATACTTATATACAGTAATAATCTTCTATTGATTTGTGTATTGAAATACTCCAATTTATAATGTACATGTTATATGTATTTTGAGCAAAACTAAGATTAGAAGGAAATTAGATTAAATACCATAATGAGGTGTGAGAAGTGGGCAAGACTATTAAATTGTGTTTATCTATTATTTCTAATGTTTAAGACGTCGATTTGATGTTAATTCGAATTGACGTGTCTTCAGATACCGTATAGTTTGTAGTAACTCTGTAACTTAATTACCGTACAAGAATCCTCTCCACCCTGAGCATGTTCGGCGCATATTATACCATCAGTGATATCAGGTGCATTAGGAAATTTGGGATAAGCTATTTTGCATTCGGCGTTCTTAATCACTGGCATTTGTACTTCCATTAATGCATTACGTCGTGGTCGTCCTACGAAGAAAATAAGAAAGATATTTAAGACTGGAACTGTTTAATTTTATTATAAAATTGATATCACTTACTATATCTTAACGCTCCCCATCCAGCAACAAGGGGGTTATAGCCGACGAAGTTGCTCTTTCGTAGGGGCTCTTTCGTACAAATGGGATATACGTACCCTGAAAAATAAAAAAATAAATGAAAATGCAGAAAACGAATGACCAAAAGTATGAGAAAGAATTGTACACGCTTTATGACACAATATACGTGTACAGTAAGAAATTTCAGGATATGATACTTCATTAATACTCAATAGCATATATATATATATATATATATATACATATATATATATTTGAGGACTTACTCGAAAATGGCACCTCCTCCACCAATCTAAGAATGGCAATATTATGATTGTGTATGTTTTCTATTCCATCCATATGTACACAATGTGCTGCGGTCAAAACATGCCTAGCCGTTATCAGGGAACCTCCGTACTTCCATAGTGGTTTGTCTGGGTTTCGGGGATTATGAAAACTTAATGCAGCGATCCATGGCCAAGCGCCTAAAATGCAATAGTCATAGTTGTGAATATACATAATTTTTTCTCACATAATGAGTAACAACGATTATTATCTATTTGATATTCGATCATACAGCAGACGATAAGTACATACGTACAAATACTCTGAAATAGAGATTTGATAAAGACAGAAATTAAATTTTTATTCCAGTGGAATACAAATTATTAAATAATTCTATATAATTTCTATTTGAACTATACTGAACTATAAAGTTCAAACGTGTAATTTCTGCCCTAACAGTTTTTGATCTCTATCTATATTATTACTCCTATATCAATTTTTTATTTCAAGCAAAAAGATACTCTTCCTAACATGGAGTAGAAGAAAGAAATAATTCAAGTTAATAAGTAAAGTTACTACCGATAAAATCATAGCATTATTATTTAGTCTAATTGAAATGTACATTGATGTGCTGTTTAATGCCTTTAAAGTTCATTCTTTGCAGTAAATGGCTTATTATTAATCGGAAAGAAAGACATAAAACGTACCAAGTTCAGCTGGTTTACCATCGACCACCCTGGTATGAGAGACGTTGCTAAAACCACAGTATGGTGGTCGCCAAGCCTTATACTTATACACAGTTTTTATTAAAATTTCTCTCTTCTCTTTGTTTGGATCGTCCGGACAGCAAACGATCGTAACATTGCCCTGGTATCTGCACACTGATCGTCTATAAAAATCGGTGGCTGTACGGTACTGTATCTGCCATATTTCTTGCAGAGGTTTACATTTTCTGTAGTCAAGGCACCTGCCTTCTTGATTGTCCGGTGTGGTACATTCTGGATCAAACAATTTTAAAACATTTATACAGTTCAAAGATGCGTAAGAAAGCGACACCGATTACTCAACTTTCGAAGTAAAAAGCCGATCAAGTCCACCGGATTGCCCTACAGACACGTATTAATCCGTAAGAGTTAGTCATCATGTTGATAATAATTATCTAAAGAAACTTTTCACGTGAAAATATAAAATTTTAATTGATTAGATATTGTGTTAGCCATACTTAAGAAAGAAAATGAAAATGAATGAAATGAAAGAAAAGGACTACCTTCAACCTCATTTTTTAAATAAACACTTTGTCAGTTTTGCGGTAAATAAATTCTTAGGAATTCAGGACAGTTTTTAGTGAATCATTTTGTTTCGACCGTTCGCGGAGAGACGCGATCGCGAGATAGCACGTCAACGAGAGTTGTAAGTTCCCGTTACGATTAAATAATCGACGCCACGAACTGATCGATCCCCTTATTTCGATTATGATAATAAGGGTAGTTCAATGAAATTCCACAGAATTAACACAAATAAATTAATGTTTATTTCAACAACTTATTAACTAGAAAGATATAAAAGGAACAAAAAAAATGTAACTGCGTTTTGGTTGATAAGTAATGCGCGACATACCACATGTGTTGACGGTTCGACTTCTCGAAAAGTTCTGAACGCCTTTCGATTTTTTTCGTTTTTTCTGGAAGGCGACCCCCACTACGTTCGGATCACGCCACATTCTTTTACTGCGAGGTAAAATACGGGCCACGAGTCGACGTTTCTGGAAGTCGCCCTGCTTAATGAACCACGCGCTTGCCGCTACAATGTTTGTTTGCCGGGCAGACGCGACGATCCGTCTGCGACATTATAGTGCCGCGATCGATAGTTAAGAATATGACCTATGGTAAGCCGCATGGCGTAACATTCTCCCCCCGTTGAGAGGGTACCGATCAAACTAGCGAGGTGTGGTTGAAGTTCCCATCTTATTTCGTCTCGGTGGCTAGTTGTTCGGGTTTCTCGAGATCGGGTTGAATTGGCAGTGGGACAAGCCTTTTGACGCCCCGATCCAAAATGCTCTTTGCCGTCTGAACTGTAGCTGTCCGGATGACACCATCGGCGCCTGGATGAACCTTGATAACTCGGCCCAGAGGCCAATGCATGGAGGGAACGTTGTCCTCTCTGAGGATGACGATTGTGCCCTTTTGGATGCTGTGTCCACCCTTGCTCCATTTATTGCGGTTGGTTAGCTCGTTCAAATACTCCTTATGCCAGCGGTTCCAAAAATGTTGTTTAAGCTGTTGGATATGCTGCCATTTGGAGAGTCGGTTCGATGGAATGTCTCTGAAATCTCGATCACGTAAGCACATTAATGAATCGCCAATGAGGAAATGTCCGGGAGTGAGGGCTAGGAAATCATTTGGATCGGTGGAGATAGGAGTTAGCGGGCGGGAATTGAGGACTGCTTCTATTTCTATGATAAGAGTATTACGGTGTTAAGCTCATATGTTTCTGTTTCTCCACTCGCGCTGCGCCATAATATCCTTTGATATTTCCGATCCTCTGGTCGTACGAGGAATTGCCGATACATTTTCTCGATGTCGCCAGTGAGTACGTACTGATGAGCGCGGAATCTAATTAATATACAAAATAAATTGTGAATTGATTCGAGAATATAGGATTTCCCCATTTTCATGATTATCGTGATTTTTGTATAAATATATTTTTTAAGATACTAATAATTGGGTACTTATAAATTAGTATTATCAATTATTTTGCATTTATAATTCCGCCTCTAGTATAAGTGTTAATTGAAAACTAACTTTATGTTTCAAAAAGTACTAGCAAAGTCGTTGAGTAACAAGCCACTGATGCTAACACAAATAGCATTGTCGTAATTAAATATTTCTAAATATTCATTTTTCATTTTGAACCTGTAGAAACAATTTATTATATATACTATTAGCTAAGAAATTGCATATTTAATTAAGTCGAAATATAAAACTTAGTTATTTTGATAATTTAGAAAATAAAAAACTGACAAACGTTTCAATTTAATTTATGGTTGGAACAAAAGACAGTTATTTTTCATTAATTGAAATATTGCAATGCAGAGTACTTTCCTAAATACGGCGAGAGTATTCCTGATGGTGAAACGAGCGTTGCTTCATCGAACGCAGCTAAAGAAAACAACATCTATGTAGTTGGTGGTACGATGCCTGAAATAGAGGGCGATAAATTGTACAATACCTGTACTATTTGGGGTCCCGATGGAACTTTGATAGCAAGACACCGAAAGGTAAGTAATATATTCCTTTATGGCTTTGAATTTGAAAATATCGGGGTGAAGAAAGTGACTCTATCTAGGAATAATTTAGGAATATACATATGTACATACGTATACTATAACCAATTCTATAATTTACGGTTTATAAAATACGTTATGATACGGGAAACGCCCATTTTTGTTGTAATGTGTTTGTTGTTGTATAAATTTTTCACATACTTAAAATATTATTATACTTATTTTTTCTCCTTTTTAAACATTATTAAATGATAAGATTTTTTAATAAAAGAAAGTGATAAAAACGCTGTCAGTTATTAAATAAAAAATAATTAAAGTTTAGGAGTTGGTAACTTTGATATTAAATTACAAAAGTTGCAGCAATATAATTAGCGACCACATTTTTATGTTATTAGGTACATCTATTCGACATCGACATTCCTAATAAGATTACTTTTCGAGAGAGTGATTCACTCAGTCCTGGTAACTCCCTAACGACGTTCGATGTGAAGGGCTGCAAAATAGGTATTGGCATTTGCTATGATATTAGATTCGAGGAAATGGCACGCATTTATCGGAACAAAGGTACAGTAACTTAATCGATCAATACTTAACTAGCAAAAAATTAAATATCTTTCTTAAATATATTCTATATAAAATTAATATAATCTGTAACTCTGTATAAAAAGAAGCTTAATTTAAAAAACCAGTATATTTGCTGAAAATGAAACAAATAAAAGAATTAAAAGCACAATAAGAGGACTGTCCTCGCATATTCAGAAATGATGGAATGTGAACCGTGCAACTACGAAGTTATTTCCTGCTTCTCTGGGTTAGGTTGCCAAATGCTGATATATCCAGCGGCATTCAATATGACCACTGGACCACTGCACTGGTCATTACTTCAGCGTTTCAGAGCGAATGATAATCAATTATACGTTGCCTGCATATCACCGGCTCGTGTTCCTTAAGCAAGTTACGTCGCATGGGGACATACACAGTTGACCAATCCCTGAGGAAAGATTCTTTACGATTTGGAAACTCAAGAGAATATGGCAGTCACCGATATCGGTAATTTACAGCTTAAAATTAAAAGCGAGAGATCCATGATGTAATTAATTTTTAGTCTCGTTAATTTATCGATTTAGCCATCTTCCTTTGTATTTGTTGAATTTATTAGTAAGCATTACTTATTATTTCGTATGTTTCTTTTTTCTATCAGATCTAAAAGTTGTTGAGGAAGTAAGGGCTCGGATACCTACATTTTCTCAGAGACGTACAGATTTGTACGACACTGTCTGTAAGAAGGAGTAACTCTACACTAAAACAGAAAATGTTTTTTTATAATATTTCTACTACGATATCCTTTTTTTGTGAATTATTACTAATTTCTTATCATTTGTACTAAATGAATGACTCAATTAAGAAAACTAAAACGTTATAAATAATAATCTGTATATCTTGTGTATCAACATGTAATTGGATATTATAATAATATAGGAATGCTATAATAATATAGGATAATAATATAGGAGAATAATAATATACAAAAAAATACATGCTTTTAAACACCTTTAATATCGATCACATAAATTGTTATAATTCACAATGATTACGCATACATAAAAGACCCCTTGATAGTAAAATTTACGATCAAAAGGCAATTACGTATCGTTTAACAACATTTAATTTATAACACCTTTTAAACATTTAGACAGATTAACACATAACACTTCTTATATATAAACATCAATTCGAAGTTATCAGCTTGGAGAAATTGGTCGATTAATACCTGTAGATTGTCTGTCTCGATGAAAGAATTAAAGAGAGCAAAAACATGATAATGCCGCTAATATAATATTCCTTCTTTCTTGTATCTGTCTGCCTCTCAGGTCGTTTTACTAATTACAATAAGTAATTTCGACTTCTTTGCGCTCTCTTTTAACGCATTCGAGACCGAAAGAAATTCATATCAGTCAGTAGGCAAGGGTATAATATACATATTTTATATATAACTTATGTAGTAATGTATATATCATGTTAATTTCATATTTTTTTCAATATAGAATTATATATATATATATATATATATATATATATATATATATATATATATAACTGTACATAATACATTATAGAATAACATAGTATATAATTTTATATTTTAAAAATATGAGGCATACTATTTAAGATTGTCAGCAACAATTTAAGATTGAAAGCAGCGACTGATTTCCGTTGAGATAATAGGGGTGATTGAGTTTGTATAACACTGTGATTCACTGAATTATAAATTATATATTTCCAACACTTAGATTACACTGACGTAGAGAAATAAATAGTTAACAACTTGTCGCACGAAGATGTGATAGATATGTACGCTAGAGCAGGGCTCTTATAATGGAAATTAATGTATTAATGGACTTAGCACTATAATATATTTAGGAGAGAAGATGTATGTTCGACAACACCGAGAACCGACAAAAGATTTTCGTGAAGTATGCGACTCTCGCGCTATGTGTAGACTGCCGCGTTAGGCGTTAGTTTTTAGACTGTCTGTCGCTCTTTTTCTAATACGGAAGAAAAGTTCGGTGTGGGTGTGCCCCTGTGCCTAAAGAACGCGGATTCGTTGTTCCCACTTTCGTTAGGAAAAGTGAGGGTAACGAACCGCGGTGTCGATTGGTCATGACCTGCACTACTGCTCGAAGGGATGAGTAGGAAGTCTCCTACCATCGTGGTGGATAGATGACTGTGTGCGTGAGGAAAACATAGCTTGTTTTATTAGAGGGCTATTCGGATTTTCCTAATGGGTGCATACCCGCTTTCTCCGTGTTTTAAGTACGCCTAATAAACCCAAGGACCTCTCTAAAAACCGACTGTGTTTCGAGAATATTTTTAAGCTTTAGAAATTCTTCAAGACAAACGGATTGAAGACACATGGCGAAACAATACAGGGAAGTGAAAGTTATGGTGGGTCCTTAGGTTTATTGAGGGTCGAAGTGACGTTACGCAGGCTGGTTGTTGTCCGGTGGCGCGAGCTGGCGCGGGCTGGCGTGCAGATGTTTTAGGCGGCGTAACAACAAGGAAGATCCTAGAAAATGAGAAGGGTGGATTAGAAGAACGAAGAAAACTCGAAGAAGATACAAAAGAAGAAACTACAGAGACAGAAGTCAATTCAAAAGGTATATTAAATAATAAGTGCGATTTACTTGATACCGAAAGAGCTATTGAAATTAATGATACGGTTCAAGATATTAAATTTACTGAAGGTAGAAGCCGCACTCAAAATGATATGGAAGATGTAGTAGAAGATTCACAAGAATTATCTAATAAAAGTAAGTTATCAGAAATAAGGATTGCACTTAACAAAATTGAATATACAAAAACTATTTTACGGAATAAAAAGAATTCATTAGAAAGAGAAAGAGGAGTAAGGGAAAAGAAGAAAATGTACAGACAGAAATTATTTCAAAAAATATATCAGATGATAAATGTGATTTGCTTTAGAAAAAAAAAAAAAAAAAATATTATCCACAAACTACATTAGGAATTTATCTATTTTAGTGAGGAGAAAGAGAAAGGATAGAGGAGTTGATCAATAGACTGTGGATTTTGAAGCGTTTATGAAAAACTTACAATTTTAATAAAATATTCAATGTAAAGTCTTTGTTATAATATTCAGATAGATAGATGAAAAAAATACTGAATTTGCATAATTGCTCATGGCTTATTGATCAATCATGCGACTCGTTCAGAGGTAACTCGAGTTGTAAAGGCGACAATTTATTAAAAATGGTATATCTGACGTACGATGCATTTGCTCATGTTAAACTATTTAAATAAGTATAAAAATCACGCGAAAAAAAAATCTACTGAAAATAATGTTGAACTAGTTAATAATAATAAATCATATAGTGAAACACAAACCTTAAATCAAGATTTTAAGTTCAAAAAAAAAAAAGAAAGAAGAAGAAAGAAGTTGATAAAATGACAGCAATAAAATGACCAAAAATTGAATTACGATCCCGAGCATCAACTCGCTGATCTTCAAGTAGAATGTTCCGACAAAGACAGGACGACACAAGAGTTCGAGAAGCACATAGAGGACATGAAGGAGGAAGTGCAAAAATTAGAATTGCAACTCGACGAGTTACAAAAAAAAGAAAAACACACACGCACGTAAAAAGAGTTCAATCTTTTGGAATACAAATGGAAGAACTAACAATAAAATTAGAAGAAATAACACAGAAGAAATAAGTCACCAATATGAAATTGCCTGATGGCTGATGTTGATCGTTGACGTTTATAATGATTGAATTTCGTCCACGGCGCCATCTGGATCCTTGTTGAAAAATTAAAATAGCCGCAACAGCACCATTGAGCTCATCACGTTTGTTGGTGAGTCGAGGAGCTGGAGGATTTCTCATCCTCAAGGACATAAATTTCACCGGTTCCGGTAATGTTTTTTACATGGTCCAAGCATTCGAAATCACAACATCGCTTTCCAAGACGAAATTTCCTGCATGGCTGTAGTAAACAGAAATCGATCAATTGTACAGATCAATCGTCACTCGACTGCTCGAGAATTCAGGTCATCCAGAGAATAGAATAGAGACGTGGAAAAATGTAGTGCGATCATCGCAGTGGGAGGAAATAGGGGGATAGGGACCAAATGAATGAACGAGATGTTAAGGACAACTGACGACAAGTTCTTCTTTTGTCGAGAATTGCATGTTTGTGAATGGTTTGTGGGTGGTTAGGTGGAGAGAATTGAAGAGTTTGGAGGTGACTGGAAGAGTGTTTTGGGCAAGGTAGATTGCAGAATGGTTGCGGTAGCATTGTGTTAATTATGGGTTTGTACATGTAATCTTTGTATGTATCACTACATAGAACCTAACGTATATTTTTAATAATACATCAGAGTTTTAGTTATTTCATAGCTATGAATTTTATACTCTATAATCTTGACGTTTTATTTCACAGAAGCGTTTGAATATCCATAAAAATTAAATGAACCAATGTATTCATTATCTTATAGAGAAGATATATTATTTTTAATTATGTTCCAATTATTTATCATGATCCTGATTTCCTTATTCTGAAAATTTGAAAGGAAGTTTTGTAGTTTGATACTTTCAGCGACAAAGGGTCAATATTGCTTTAGTATATTTCGTCACATATACATGTATATCTATGTATCCACCGAAAATGCGCTCTTGTAGACAAACGCTCGATTCGCGTCATAGCTTTTAAAGCTTGTCGCATCTCAATCAGTTGGAAAAAGTTTTTCCTGTAGCATATTTTATTTTTACGAACCAACAAGGTCTTTGTTTATTTCCTTCTTTTTTTGCTCCAATTCCCCCATTGTTTTTTCAAGGATAGTATTTCAGAGCCATTAGTCAAGTTCATTGTAACAATAAACGTACGTTTCGGAAACATTTTGTGCTGTGAAACAGAATACACTAAAGTTCGAAGGTCACATCGATTTTCGAAAGTTTATAAATGGAGGTGTATGACAGTATCACCAGCTGTTGCTGTCCCCAAGCGCCAAAATACGTTCTGACTACTATTTTATGTATCTCACAGAAGTATGTCTTCATTCATCATCTCCCATGCCATCCACCAACGTGTTCTTAACATGTTATCTCCTAGTAAAATATTGATGTTGAGTCAGATATCCAACTGAATAATCTTTTCGGTGTCTACTATAAGACATTTAAAACCAAGGCTCGTACACACGTGTGCTTATACGTCAGATGTAATACTTAACAGGAAACCTGCTTATATTAATATTAAATTTATGCATAGTAGGATGTTCGACCTTTGTAAAAATGAAATTATAATACATACAGTTTCACCGTGGAAAAGTGAATCTTTCTAGCATGTCCACGCAAATGCAGGGTAGGGGAGGACTGTGCATGCACCAAACAACTTTACGTTCGTAATTTTTCACACAAATGTACAACTGTAGGGAAAAAATTATCTCTGATTTTTCGGATGTTAGGAATCGACAATATCGCATAACGGAATGCTGTGTTCTACGTATTCTATTTTTGTTACGAAAGTGGTACAAACGAAGTCCACATAAGAATAGTACAACAAAATCGGTTGAGGTTAGGTTATCGTGCAGATATCGCGGCTTTTGCATTGCAAATCACGCAACTGCCAGTCTCGTCGTTCCTTGTAAACGAAAGAAAGGTATTGTAATCGGTCGGAATTAACATAAAACTCGTCGCATGCGACCATATGGCCTGAATGTTGAATAAACGAGAGTAGAGCGCGAGCTATGTGATTCTAACCGTTTAGGCGGAAACTAATGATTGTAACCAGAGCCGAGATATATGCCAATATTACTTTGCTCGACAAAGCGTATAAGATGAGGAGAGAATCGCGATAAGGTAGAACAAGAGACAGATATTCTCTACGTAAAGCAAGTCTGTCAACTAGATTGAAATCCTATAGCTATAACTACAGTGAATCCATATTCTGGCGAATTGTCTTTTCACAAATGAAGCTTCTGAAGAACGGAATTGATACAATAACTACTGTTCATTCATAACTACTGTTGTAAGAATCTATATATTTGTCTATCTATATCTATATATATCGATCTATATATATTTGTCAGAATGTCATTTTATCAAAAAACCCATCCTCTGTAATCATAGTTTATTGATTATTATAATCATTATTAATTTAACATTTTTGTGTACATACAAAATTTAAATTATACCTCGCTTGAGAACAAAAATTCTATTTATTTTCCTAACATGTACTAATAATTATTGATCAAACTAGAAAAAGCTGGAGGAGATTACTTAGGAAGATTACTTAGCATCTTATATTCCTATATTTATGTATAGTAAAATGGCTTGTATCCATTTTCATGAATTATAACTGACATTTCAAAGCATTCATGTAGATATGTAACTCTCGTTAATTAATAATTTAACAATGCGTCATGAAACGTATCATTTTCGTTTCTTCCTTTGTTTCGTTATACACAGGAACGAATTTGTAAATAAAGATGTATAATCAACGATAACATATGACAGCGAGTATAATAACTGTCAGCAAAGGAAGAGGTCGGTAAAATGATTGTGGTTCAGTGTATCGGTAAATAAGCTTTGACAGACGTTGCCGGGGGACTCGGTGTCGGTGAAACCGTGTCGATGAAATGATTGTCAGTAATTTAAAGATAACCCAATTTATTGATCTGTCTCCCTTTCATGGCGTTGTACGTCTCTCTATAAAACATATTCTACCTCGGAGGGCTGAAAAATTTAACTTGGTCTCACTGGACTGGACTGTAAGTAAGAAAATTGAAATGCAAAATCCACGTGTGAGCGCAATGGTTTAGATGGAAAGTTCGATAGGACAATTATATATATTAGCCTGAAAGAAAGCTCGTGGCTTCGCACGCAACACGTAATTTCCCTCGCTGAAATAATCCTATTACAACGATACGATTTAAAATTTTCCTTAACAGACCTCGCAATGTAATTCTTCATCTACAATTTTTTATTCGGCCTGAAACAAGAGACTTTCGAAGCCTT
Source organism: Bombus vancouverensis nearcticus (assembly GCF_051014615.1). Taxonomy (NCBI): domain Eukaryota; kingdom Metazoa; phylum Arthropoda; class Insecta; order Hymenoptera; family Apidae; genus Bombus; species Bombus vancouverensis. Next base: position 97,605 of record NW_027468936.1, on the reverse strand, counting down.
ATAGAGTCTCGCGAATCTAAAAGTCAGGTTTCAACGTATTTTCGCGTCTTATTCTATAATACTGAAGACATTAAAGGTGTTAACGATTATTGTCTCACTATGTACGTACATCAAACGAGTACTTACGTAAGAGACGAATGGAAATGGAAACAGCCGAGAATAATTGAAGATAATTTGAATACGTTCCAGGCTATAATACAATTTCTCGTGAACCGTAATTGATTCGCAGAAGGGAATTGCTGCTTCTCACGACTAGCAAAGTGTTTCGCAAAAAAAAAAAAAAAAAAAAAAGTAAAGAAAAATGGTATCGGAAGGATAGAAAAAAAGCGGTGGCCTACATCAAGCAATCTTCATGCCGATAATGCATTTATTATTCAGTTCGTTCATTTTCTATCGCGTAACAGACACTGGGATAACTGACAGAACGAGCGTATAAATCTTGCATCTCTCGACCTGACTTCTCCCGATGGAAAAATATTTACTGGTCTGGAATCGTGCATCGCTAATTAGTAAAAAAGTAATAAGCAAGAAAGCAATTATACTACCGGATTGGTATTTCTATTTTATTGGAGATTAATTAACCTGAGTAAACCAACAAAAACTTATCGAAAATCAATCGAAATTAAATCACCTTTTCAAACAGGCTATAAATAGCCAACTAATATTTGCAGTAATAAACTTCACTTTCGAATAAAGTATACGCTCTATAAATTGTAAATTGATAATTTCGTTATTATATCATTTTTCTTAATCTAAACTGAATTCAGTGAAAAGAGCTTTCAATTGAATTACACACTTCATTAGTTTATGAATTATATTCGTTACCATACGTACAAAAGAAGGTTGACTGGTTTAAAAATTCAAAGGGTAGAACCTCCAAGCTCACGATTGGAAACAGATTCAGTTCAATGGTTTAATTTGCCATTTAATTGAATTCTCTGGCAATTTCAGCGAACTGTGGGCTTTAGAAGTGTCCAGCATTCAAAGGCAAGACCTCCTCCATCTTTCTCTTTCTTTCAGTTCCAACCTCAAGTAATTGACCTGTTAATTCGACGCTATATTTACATGCTCGCAAGGGATTCAGACGACTTCATTGCGTTAAATTCGCAATTTAGCAAACACGAATGTCTCAATCAATTTGTAGTTCGAAACAAATAAAAGATAATCAATTTTTCAAAATAACAATCGATATGTTCAATGCATTTGTCGATGCATTTGATCGTTATGTTCATTTAGCATTTTTATAATAAAAGCGTAGAACACATGTACATACACATAATATTCCATGAAATGATTTATACAGACTATGAGTCTCGTTTTATCATATTATAAAAGAATGAATTTTTCCCAATAAATGTAACTTCATACAAAATCTCGTTTAAAAAATTCAGTTTTTATTCTCATCAAATTAATTTAATATCGGAATATGTCATTTTAGTCGTTATAAAAATTTTATGTCAAAAAGCGTTCGCAGATACATATATAAATAAATGTCCAATCCTATGCATTTATTTAAGCTGAAATCTGAACTTAAATATTTATTAACAATATTCTGACGAATATGTAATGAAAGATAAAAGCAGCTTTATTTTTTTTATAGGATGGCTCATGTTTTTTATTCATTTTATGTTTTTCGTTGTCAGCGCGTAACTACCTATCAGCCGCATGAATGCCAGGTTTTACTACTCAGAAGCGAAGAAGCGAAGAAGCAAATATACGTTACCTTGCATGGAAAAACGTTAGATACATATAAAAGTCATAACGTAGCTATTTACACATGGGGAATATTTATTTTTGTATGAAATATTTTTGCTTCTGAATTCTCATTATAAATGTACGTCCATTTCCTACGTTAAAGTACGTCTCTGCTTTGAAAACCTTCATTTAAATATAACGGTTAACAAAATATTATTAGAGAAATATTAAAACGAGACGCTAAAGGAACATTTTAATAAAGTACAAATGATTATTTGTTCTTTGTTAAATTACACTGCTGTAACTCTAATTTTATTAAATTCAAAATGAATCATTTATAAACTGAACCGGAATATAAAATTTTATTCCGCAAAAATCATAAAGTTGAAAGTTAGGAACGAATAACAAATGAATAACCTAGTTTCATTAAAAGGCACGTGTACGCCAATCCGCGTAATAACTTTGACACTCCAATTATTATAAAATATGTATCCTTAAGGGATTTTTTTGCGCGAATGCAAAATACTTTTCATACGTGCAACTGAATAAATGGGGCGTGATTTTCAATATTTCCTTTTGTAGAATTTATAACAAAGTAACTTTTTCACAAATGTTTTCGCTAACATTTTTACAACGTAAATGTCTTCTTTTGTAATTAATAATTTCAACATTTCTCTGAACAGTTTCGTTGCGATAAAAAAAATATACAAAGCTTATGACGTGCTTGTTTAAAAATATTTATACGGAACAAGACTTTGAATTTGTCAGACCAATCGTTCTAACGAACGAATAAATTAAACGACTCGTAACAAAGAATTATTCCTGTCCATGTTTCTCTTTGTAAAAGTAATTCAAGGCAAGTTAGATGAATCGCTGTGTACCCTATTCGCATTAACGGTGTGCTTTAGTTTCTCTCTGGTTGTGTTAAGTGTTTAAGTAATGAGCATATACTCACTACGGGCGGGTTGCATACGATCGATATGCACCACTTCAGCCTCGAATTGTAGCAGACGCAGAAACTGCAAACCGAAGGCCCCGGCTCAAACGTAAGATCATGTCGAATGGTTTCTCCTTGAAAGTCAGCACAGCGGTTGTTTATAGCATCTGAAAACGATTCTCAGCTTGAATATCTTTGCCATTCGACGGTCGTACGCGCAGTTACCTTAACCGTTTCAACGCCACTCAGCGTGATCATGCTGTACGCATAGTGTGGTGAACTGTGTCGCGATGTTTGGTTACGATTGTCAATTCACAGCGCGCTCGGTTCCGAACGTAGCTTGTCGCTAGTCTATCAGAGTTTCCTCTCGTAATTACTTTTCTTTCAAATAATCGTAAACCAAATAAAGAAAAAACTAATGTATAAATTACCTCTTGAATTGGAAAACCAATTACAGAACGTCACACAAACAAAAGGTAAAGCACGAATATTTGGCAACCTTTTGACTCTTTAGTGTAACGTTTCTGATATAGCTGATGAAGTGAAGCGTGAACGCGTTGAAAGGTATGTTTCGACAAAAAAAAGGAGCAGTGCAATCGAGTTGATCGGCACTTCTCGTAAATAAATAAACGAAGCGCTATTGCGCTTCATGGTACAATCCGATACGGATTTTTAAAACATCCCTGATACTGAAACGGCTAATAGTGTCACGAAAACGATCGTGCCAGGAAATTTTTGATCAACGGATCCGCATTGCGGCTGCCACGATGCTTCTACGTAGCATTGATGCTTTATCGATGAAGCACGATTGAAATTGGATATTCGATTTCTTACTGGGGAGAGAGTTTTCATATCGTGTTTACTGTTTCACTTCGCAAGTGTGCTTTACAGTATACGTTAGAACTTGAAATCGAGCTATTTGAGTTAAAGTCGCTTGTAGCTTGAAATGACGTTTAAAGGATATAAGAATAATAGAAGGCTAAAATTCAAAAGTGTATATATACATTACTAATATATAATGCCTATAATATATAATATAATAAATAATAATGCCTATATATCGACTAATTTATCAATTAATTAAATCCGTGTATATCAAGTTTTCTATAATTTAGTACTTTCGTGTAACTACAGAAATTTGATGCAATATAAAACTTGATTAAAACAGCGATTCATTAGGAAACGAGAATAATGATGCAAATATTTTTTGTAGCCATTATATAGGATTTCGATCGCATAATTAATCAGTATCAACTTACCAGTCTTTAACGGAAGAACAAAAAGAAGGGCAGGCGGTACACAGACCGCAATCATGATCATTTTCAAGTAGAATCTCAAACTGCCGTACATCTTTGAAAACTTCGTTAGTCGTAAGGGATCAAAGGATGATGTCCGCGCTGCGGAAAATAGATGAGAAGCGGCTATTTCAACAACCACCGTGTAGGTACTGCACTAGCCAGAAGTATCTGCGACAGAAATCAGAATACACTCGTTTTCGCATGGTTGGATCAATTTCGCGTGGGACTAACCTGATTGAACCTAACGCGGGATAATTGCTCAACTCACGACCTTAACCAGCCCGCTTGATTCTCTGTAAATGCTTGAAATTGACGCTTGGATTCTTTCCAGATTAACTAGCTTTGCCCTCCCCCCCCCTCCCGTTATCTATTTTCTTAGATCGACTTAAACTGCCGCAACATATTATCTTTCTTCTTTTCTTTTCTTTTCTTTTCTTTTGATCTTTTAAAGCCCTAAATCGCTGGCTATTATATTTTGTACACTCAATTACTCTGTAAGTCATAAGTACATATGTTTTACAACGTTATTTGTCATATTTCAGTTAAACCCCAGAAAAGCCAGAAATATATTTGCAGCGTGTTTTAACGCGTCCCTGGCAAAGATCTCAAAAACGAGTTGCGACACAATTTAAAGCGACAAATAGCACCGCGTATCTCGTTGTGGTAACACACGGTTCGCCAGCTTTTTAAAAGCGCTCTCCGTTTGCTTTTTCCTCTCTTCCCTGTCTCTTCGTTTTTTCTTAACGAGCAAAACCATTTTCGCGAGGACGAGAGTACGGAAATGACGTACTGGCAATTTTGTTTTGCGATAATACAAGCAGCTCGGTTTCAGTGAATTAAACTTGGCCCCAAGCTTCTACTGATCCCTACCTTCCTTTCCTTTATTTTCCCTTCTATATCGGTTTTGCGGTTTTCCACATTTCCATCACAATAAACCATGTTTTTTCTCGATTTTACATGTTAGCCAATGATTCGCGGCAAAAGCGTCGACTGTAAAGATATTTGTAGTTGCAATAGCAACAAGTATGTTTTCTCAAATAGAAAATATTGGGAGCGTACACGCTGGCAAAACAATTCATGAATAGCTCGTCCTCTGCTTGTTATTTGTTTCGATACTGTTAGCAAACAAATTCATGAAACATACTGGTATAGCGTAAAATGAACATAAAAGTTTTGCGTACACTTGAGAGCTGAACTTTGGCTGTTATACGTATATTATATATATACGCACACAGTTATGTATATGTATATATATATAGAAAATTCCTTAGAACTTTGAGCTTAATAACATATTAAAATCATTAACATTAAGGAGGTGAACTTTACTTACCAATTACCAAAGTTTCTTCCGCCAAATAATACATAAAAATTGAAAAAGATAATGTAACTAGTTTTAACTTTTTTTTGTGTTATAATTTGAATCACTCGATTTATCCGACTGAGGATGGTCGATCGCAATCTCAATTTATACATATTCTCATCGCATGAAATAGATCACATGAGGGATTTTCAAAAGTCGATGGAATATTAATGGCGATTAATTATTTACAGGTGTATTCTGTGCGGCTAAAGCAGACACCTAATGAATTATTGAGTACCAGGAATGTTAGCGGTAAACAGGATTGCGGCTATGAATGATTCTCTAATGTGTATATTAGAGATGAATTTGATAATTTATCCTCATAATATGCAATCCGCTTTTAAGTGTAAATCATAATTAACAATTTCTGTTTGATCAAATATGAAGAGTGGATAAATCGATACGCTTAAATCAATATTAGAATTTCTTAACATTTTTATCAAATATTTTAGCACTGTAGAAGCATCGTAGTAGAGAAATATTAGGTTGTTCCAAAAGTTTCTTTCGTTTTATAAGAAAGTAATAGATGTACAACATTTTTCGTTTTATATTATTTTATTGAATTACGTGTGATCCACCTTTTTCCAATTTAATATAAAATAATATAGAATAACATAACTGTCATTTCTTTATAAAACGAAAGAAACTTGGGACAACCTAATAGGAATTTACTTTTATTATCCATTATAAAAATGGATTGTTAATCCTCTAGGAGATACGAACAATATAATTGCAATTAATAAGGAACAAGCTAGCATAACTTAAACCAGCTTTTGCAGAAAGCTATTAGCTGAAGATGTTTATTAAACAATGACAACATGAATTTTCTTAAGTACCCCATTTGGTACTTAATCTACTTCGTAAGTACTGTGTGTCCTAGCCTTCAAAGGATGCAATTTTAACCAGAATGTTTCACATTACCTACCCGTATTGTTTCCTTGTAATATAATTTATATTTACATTATCTACGTTACGTTACATTCTACGCGTTAATGTAATGTGATTTTTATTTCTAATCGAAGTTATTTAAAATTTGTAGTATCTCAATAAAAAATTAACAGCCTGCAAAAACTTCACAGAAGCATTAGTATCTTCGAAACTATTGAATTCAAATGGCTAATATTCTTTAAAAATATGCACTCGACGACCTTTATCGAGAGAAGTATGTGACGTAATAGTTAAACTTTCAATTCATATACATATATCGTTTATGAAAAAGTAGTCATTCTGCTTTTGTGATCTGTGACACACTATAAATTCTCATAAGCTAACTAACGCGTAATCTTCTGTAACGTATTAATATAATATAGGTATGTATATCTCGACTTTGAGCAACCAATTGGTGATAAATAAGCTTTAGTACATACTTCTTACACGTAACAAGAGACCAGTTAACATCTCTGCTCTTAAAAGAAAAACGAAAGAAACTCTGAAAAGCTGCAGGGTTCAGGTCGAATAACACCAGCTCAGATAAATGACCCTCTAACTTACCTTTGTCCTCATCGACGTCAGTGATTTTAAAGCTAGTTATAAAGTGCACTTCTCAGCCAGCGTCCACGGCAGTCAATATTATTTAACGGGTCCTAACGCGATGTAAAAAGGGAAAAAGGAGGAAAGAAGGAACAGGGAAGCAAAGAGAAGAAACGAATTTTTCATTTTCTCGAAACTGGATCAAGTTTCAGGCTGCTCGCCAAAGAGTCTGTAGCTAACGAGACAAGATTAGACAAACCACGCTTTAAAATTTCCACAGAACTATAATAATCCTCGAAATCAATACGATTCGTCGATCCATCGCCTGATTAAAAAATGAGATAGGATGAAGCTCACTAGTCGGCCTTTGAACTTTCAATAGTGCTTACGGCTCGTATACTCTAGTTTGAATGCTACAATGTAAGCCAAGTCAGCTGTAACTAGCGTTCGCGTGATTGTCGCTATCTATTATTCACGCGTTACACGTTCACCAGACAAACGCGTCTACCGGTTGACATTGTTTTCTGTCCTGAGTTTCAAAGCAATTATGTTGCTTCGTGTAATCAGATCTCGCCAAACTAACGATAAGTTCTTGTTTGATCTTACACAGTTACTAAAACTATACAAGTTAAACCAATCTAGCCTAAACAAGTAATGTCGTTATATATTCTTTTTTAAATCTATATATTGTTTAATAAACCGTGGTTAGGATATAGTAGCTGACAAAAATATTCGGACAAATATATTTGTAGAAACATTTTAGGAGTGTATTATGCATAGTGGCACCATTTAATACTGTACTGTGACTATCATGGTCGTGTTGGTATTATTCGAAACTAATCTGAAAATCTGTATGGAATTTGTAAGATATTTAGTACGAGTACTGTGCATTACTGATATGTACACAACCGAGACGAGATAACGAAGGTACTGCTCTCCATCGTTCATCGCTACGCGTTGCTAGTAGCAACGTATAATGCATATATATCTCGCAAAGACCATAAAAGTACCCAATGGAACCACGTTTAATATTTGATAATAATGTCCCATTACAGTTTCGTCATTTTCAATTGATTAAACACGACCCTCTCTTTAAAAATTAGAAGATAAAATACGTAATACAAATCTACTCGAAATCTTTTAAACCTTACGGACGACTACTTATGGTCTTTAAAAGCAGCAGGGATTAGCAGAATATTAACTGCGGATTTTTCTCGAGAGGCTCGTAAGGATGAACAGCGACGAGTATCTAGAAGCTATGTACTCACCTGGTCAAGGAGACTCCAACACCAAGGACGTTGGAAGTTTCGAGAAGCGATGATGGAAACTGAAGTAGCACGTCAGGTCAACTCCGGCGAAAACTGCTAAAGAAAGAAAAATCCAACTAATTTGTTTCCAACAATAAAATGAAATTAATTTGTTTCACAAATTATTAACTGGATATTATTCAAAAATTATTCAAAATTCGCTTGATTGATTCACGGCCCGGGACATTTGGGTCATACCATTTTGGTAATGGACGAAAATGGCAGAAGGAAGAACGACCGTTTTTTTCATATTTCTCTTTCCCCGGGAAACGATGGAATGCCCGAGCACCTTGTTTCATTTCTTCTCGACATCAATTTCAATCTTTTTAAACGAAATATAATCTGAACGATGAAAAGTTCATTCAAATAATGCTCCGCGCCAGACACTCACGAAAATTAAGAAGAAACACGGAAAATTCGCGAATAAAACGGATTTCTTTGTCCCAGTGAGATAATAAATCTCGTACACGTATTGGTTTTTAAAATCAATATATCCACCAATGTGCACTCGTTTAACAAGGGTGATGGAACGTGCCAAAAATCTCTCAAGAGGGTCTTGGCAACGGAAGTGTCGAAAATGTCACAATTATGAATGAAAAATTCGAATAGTTGCTGATTTTACAATCGAAACCGATAAAGAACTCCAGATATTCCCCCAATTAATTTACAATAAATTCGCGAAAATGATCGATTGCTGACGTCATTGTATTCTAGAAAGATTGTAAAACGATAAGAATTTATTGAAAAAACTTATATTCGATGATAACACTTCTAATAAGAGTACTAAGAGGAGCGATTCTGTACTCACCTTCCTGCCTCGAAGTACCGAACGCAATTAACCGTCCGCCCAGGATGGAACCGTTCGGAACTTTTGTAAGTCACTGCACGGCCGCTGCCTATGGTGGAAATGTAATAGATATAAGTACAGAGCGCGTGAGCGAACTAAAAACGCGATAGAGAAGTAGAGAGAGGATGTTCCGTCCTTGTCTAATGACGCGCACTTGTACAGGAAATATGTAACAGCGGTATACGAGCAGCGTCAGTGTCCACTAGTGTGCATGCCTGATTAAACATGGACAGGAAGTATCTATACATGGTGTTCTCTTTCTATTTCCATGTTGCATCCATCTTTCTATATCCATGTTGCATTAGGAGGAGAGTCGTATTTCGGAACGTCATCGGAACATATTATACCTTGTATGTGATTATTTGGAACACAATGGGTGAGTATATTATAATTAAAATATATTCCTAGTTCCAATTCTTTTGAATAGTGTCAGTGACCAATCGAAATAGAAATCAGTGGACATCATGGAAAGAGAAGGCGAAACCAAATTTGAAAATTCGACATCGGTAATTCAGTAGTTAAGAATAACTCAATCGATTATGTAGATTAACTAGTTATAAACAAATATATGAAGTATAAATTCAAATTATTCTTATCCATCTAAAAATTGGAAATTAAAAAGCAGAAGACAAGAAATTATCTTCGAGGATTTATATAGTAAATACATTCTTTTGCCTGTCTTACCTAGAGATAAAACAGTTGTTTGATGGTTATCTTATAGTGTTCAGTCATTGCGAAAAATATTTTTAATTAGTTAAAAACTATAATTAATTAAAAACTACATTTTTTTATGTATATAGACGTTAGCGATGTATTATTCCGGGAAGCTCGTCTATCTCCCGAACATCGGGTTTGCGACAACATCGATTTGGAAATTATCGTTGCAGAGTATGAAAATTATTACAAGATGAAATTTCAAAAATATCCCATATTGTGTAAGAAAATAACTGGAAGAGAAATGACGAGGGAAGTGACAAATGCAAGCAAAACGTAAGAATTTAAATTATTTAACGATATTAAACGGTATTCAACGTATTCAACGTATCGTATTCAACGTATCGTATTACAATATGATCCAGTGTTTGTAGAAGTATTGAGACAAAAGCCAAATCTGTTAGTAAACAAGCGAGAAGTGAGCCTGTGAAAGAGACGAATCTACAGCAGAAGATAACTGATGACAATGCGAATCATATTAATCTCGCAATGACAGTGACGTCAATATTCCCCAATGAGAGTGATGGACGTTCATCAGAAGAGCTATTTAACGTCCCAATGGAACAATCCATGCAATCGAAGATATTGAAATGCATTGCAAAGCTTTATTCAGATAATCCGGAATTACGAAAGATTGCTGAGGACATCTCATGCGTAAGTTATTTTCGATTAATATACGTATCGTAAAGCTTTTAAACGATAAAATTCCCGTCGATAAACCGTCCAACGTATATCGACAATGACGTGATTTCAGTAACGCTTCAAATATCAAATTACGTAACACTTACTTAATATAGAGAAGACGCCATTTTATCTTTGTATCGTCACAGGAGATCATAGTAAACAAATTAAATGTACATTGGGATGACGTTATAGGCCTAGAGGAATGTAAAACCGCTGTTAAGGAGGCCGTTGTGTATCCCCTTAAGTATCATATCTTTTTTGATGGCCCGTTTTCCCCCTGGAAAGGTATTTTGCTGTACGGCCCACCTGGTACAGGTAAGATACTCGTATTCTTTTCATTTCTGTACGTGTTTACAAGAAATATACAAAACAGGGAAAACGAAGTTAGCGAAGGCAGTCGCGACAGAATGCCATTGCACCTTTTTTTAACATAACTGCCAGCTCATTGGTCAGCAAATGGAGAGGCGATTCCGAGAAGTATATACGTGTAAGTTGCTTTGTCTATGTAAGTTTCTTTGTTCCTTTGTCTATGAAGGAGAGATTCTAGGTATAAAAAGATTTGATTTTATTTTTCGTCATTTATATATAAATAGAATAGTTGTTTGGAAAACGAAATGATATCATATTCGTGATGAGGCAATGAATTTAAGGAATTTCGAATATAATATTTAATGAATAATACATTTGTTAAACTGAACAGGTTTTATTTGAACTTGCCTATAGTCATTCGCCTACAATTATTTTTATCGACGAGATTGACTGGATCGCCACAAATAAAGGAGACTGTATATTGTCTGAACCTGCAAAGAGATTCAGGTCAGAACTTCTTTCTAGATTGGATGGATTAGTGTCTAATGAGAATTCTAATGTAGTTCTTCTGGCTACAACTAATTCCCCTTGGTACGTATATCACGTTATTTCAATGTTTTCTAAGTAGAAAATATCGTAATATTTCTCCAAATTCCAAATATGTTATTGTGTTGTTTGAAGTATTCCTTCATTATTATTAGTATAATAGAACGATAATATTTATTGTAAATATGTTATTAGGGGCATTGATGCAGCTTTACTCAGGCGTCTCGAAAAGCAAATATACGTATCATTACCCAATGAAGTTGCTCGACTTGGTATATTCAAATTATACCTTAGCAACCACTTATTAGAAAATACAGATATTGTAAACCACATAGTAAAATGTACTGAAAGATATTCTTGTGCAGATATAAAATTGCTTTGTAAGCAAGCGTGGCTACTAGAAATAAGCCCGATATGGAGGAGACTTGAAAAGAAAGAAACACCTGTTACCACTTTGAAATATGAATTAAAAAGTTATGAAATATTAGCAAAATTGTTTAAAAAAATGTCACCTACAGTTATGCAAATAGATAAATATGATACGTGGAACAAATAAATACGCAATCGTAAGGACAGATATTGAAAAATATAAATAAATGGATTATCGTTCGAGAAATTTTTATTACCATCATATGATATTGCTCCATATCATGAAATATATACATGCCGTAATAGGAATACTATCATCAAATCTCTTCAAATGAGGGAGTGGCAAATGACGATGCGTATTGACAAGATTGCTCGATGAAGATCAATTACGTACTGTGTCCGCGGATTCCAAAAAATGAGTCCCTAAGTAGATGGAAAAAGGAGAGGAAACAGATAGATCACAAAGAGCTACTTATTGTAAGGGAAGAAATCTAAAACTCCAAATAAAGAACAAAAAGGAACAAGCTGCTTATGACGCTATCGTTCCTGGTCTTCCGTGTTCGGTCTCAATTACTCTTGCAGTATATTGTAGCAGGTTGTGTAGTATATTTGAGCATATTGTATTATATTTTGATGCGTACTATCTCTTCGATCACTTGTTTTCACCATTAAGACAAAAGAATAAAATGCTGATTGAAGATGCTTATTGTGACCTCAACTTAAGAAAGGAAATACTTCTTTTGATGTATATTCGAAACTGGAACATGTATCAACCTCGATGATGACCTTCATTGTTAGATTGAACTTTAGGTTTAAAAATTTGTATTTCAAAATGTGGTAGGAAGAGGATAAAACAAATTGTTAGTAATACTGAAAATTACATTTATTTTTACTGAAATCACTGAAATTAATACTAAGATCAGTGAAATTATTATTTTTCTAAAAATATTCAAGCCTTGAACTTTTTTTTCGTGGGGAGATCCTCATGGACACTGTCGGGGTAGTGTCGGACTTACCGACTAAAACCCCACGATAGTGTCACACAGTATAGAAAGCACGATATAAAAACCCCCCAAAATAAGCGCTCGAATCAATCTGTTAAAATATTTTGACGCAGTCTCTTGTAATACTTTGAATCATTCTGTAACATTTTGTACCGTTACTCTGTTAGATCTGCATAATAAACTCTATTATCATATATAAAGGTAAATTTCTTCACCTTGGCCTACTTGACGCTTAATAAAGGTGCACCGGGACCTCTTTCGAAATTCAAGCCTTGAACTGCTCCGAATATTCATCGGATCTGAGTATTGGATACAGAAAATATCTGGGTAAATTTAGTCAAAAAATGTTTTCGCAGAAGGGAGTCAGTTTCAAACAGTAAGTTAACTTGAGAGAATTAAATTACAAAGTTCTGGCAGAATAACATAATTTTGCATAAAAATAATAAAAAAATGAATACGTCGAAACATTTTACAAAAAAGCAAAGCACGAAGTGTTATAAAAAGTGAACGAAAAGTGAAGTGAAGTGAGTTTATTCGTTTTACAACATATTTTATATAACATGCTCTATCAGTTTGTTACCTCAAATTTGCCTTTTATTTAAATTTTCTTACATAATTTTCATAATATATTCATAAAGTAATATTGAATATATAGTACAATTCTATAGACCTACTACGAGAAACAGATCTTAAAAACAGCAACACTAGTAAAGTAGAAGCGTTCTTCAAGCCTAAATCCAAATATGATACAGTGCTGAAAAAGTAGGATTACTATATCATAACAAGCAAAATGTATCTTCATAATCTATGTGCTACTAGCGATTTTCCACATGTTCAACGAGATATGCAGTACAGAGGACGTATAAATGTGTTTCTTTATTTTTGTTGAGTCACAAATCAGAATATTGAGTATGTTATTTTCCCGCGGATTGTAAAATCATAAATTGTTAAAGTGTCACGGCTCATTTTATTATCGTAACATCTGTTCAAAATTTGTCAATGCGACCTGGAGATTACGGTAGTGAATATGCAACAATCGAATGCCCCAGCGAGAAGGGCTCGGTCATTATATTTATTCTTATCGTGAGTTCGATAACAAAATATCGAGTTTAACAGTCGTATACAGAGCTCGATCATTCTGGATTATAGCCTCTACGTCTACGATTCCTTTTTGCTTTTGGCATTTCATCTACATTGTAATAACAGTTTTGACAAATGACCATTTGACAATACGGTCGAAGATATTTTAATAAGCGTGTTGGAGTAATTGGTAACAGTAAGTGAGTAATTATCCATACACCTCCGGGTGATAGGCTGGAAGTTCTCCATCCCAAGGACCGTAGAGTTCCTCTCCTTGTTCTTGTTCATAAAAAACGATACCCGTACTGTATATAATAGGAAAAGTTTTCATTATTAACGTGTTGCTTTTGTTTGTTGTGTTTGGTCCGCCTGTTTGAATGCTCGTCACTATCTATTGCGAGCGCGTTAATTTTAATTTATTTATATGTATTGACCATGGCATTCCTTTTACTTCGATTTCAATATTATGGTACTTGAAAATATTGGGAACTTTATGAGGTTCTGTATATCCGTTTGAGATTTCCCTCTACTAAGTTCTTTCATTAAATGTAACAAATCTACCATTTTGAAATTTTGTTTATTGATCCGTCTGTTGTAATATTCCTTAGATTTTATTTTCGATTTTATCAGTGAGGTGGTAGGACGTGTACGGTGCCAAAGAAATACTCCGCGGATTGATTTAACAATGAGTTTATTAATTATACGTGGAAGACCTGATAGTTTCACCAGCACGCGTTACCTGGGCCGTACTGGTATTGTTCTTCGAATACTCACCGTTTACTCGACTTCACTGATCAGTTGTATCTCTCTGCGTCTCTCTAGCCTTTCCTCGTTGCCATTCATATAGGATACCGAGGTGCCTGAAACAGAATGTTTTCTTCTGGGGTAGGGAATCAGTTTCCTTTATCGAAAGCACTTGCGCTTTATTGTAAATCATAGGGTCTATTCTTTGACGACGTCCTGACCTCGGACGTCACATTTCACAGGCCAGCACGTGCGCTTGAGCCCTGGAACTTTCTTTATGGCCATGAACCGTTACAGTAGGAATTTTAAGGGAGCACTTGGTCAATAGATCCTGTATGGTCAGGACATATTTGTTTCCTTTTTGTGTTCTCGATGATGTAACCTAGACGTCCAGTAATAATTTTCTTCCCTTTGTCATCTTTCAATATCCCCGCTACGCACGTGTTCGTAACCGTCTGCTATTTTGGTTATATACGCCTTCTTCCGATTATTTTACGGAAGGACCAAAGGGATATCGGTGGGCCATTAGGCCTATTGAAGTTTCCCGACACTTTCGGCCCGTCGGCACCTACGCTTTATCGCGACACTGTATGTGTTTCGTCGGCCTTTCGTAAACAGTGTTCCGGCGATGCTATAATATGTATCAAAGAAACCGTTGGAGAGAGAATTGTTCTTTGCGCTACAGATCTTCGAAAAAGCGTACATCGAAAAAGCGTAATCTCATACATTTTTATTATAAATTAAAAATTTCTCGTCTCGTAACTTGATAGATTGATCGTGGGAAAATTAACGGATCGACTCAAAATGTGTGTTATTTATCACGTAGTCTCGATATTCTACGACAATTAATGGACGAATGTAACATTTAAACACAATAACGATTTCGTCAAATTCCATCGGCATCAGTTCTACCCCATCAACACCTTTGGTAGCCGAAGTTATGCACAAGTAACTAACTAAACACCACCCTTAAACAACCAAAATCAAAACAACAACAATAACGACGCTGCAGTCAACAAAAATATGTGAGCAAAATGCAGTACTCAGACAACAAACACAACAAATTACAGTCATGCTACAACTACTTACAAACATGTTAAGTAAAAAATAGAAATGCCAACGCCCTGGCCGCGCTGAGTGCACTCGTTCCCGTCAGATCACGAAAGTTAAGTAGCGCCGGACACGGAGAGTACTTGGATGGGTGATCGCCTGGGAACTCCGTGTGGCGTTGGCGAAGCGCGCTAGGCCCGCCGCGCCCCTCGGTGAGGTTCAGGCTTGGTGCGCTCACGTCCACCAGCAATTCACCACTTAATAAACATATCAATCACCGCTAAAAGCACTAACGATCGCAAACTAGTTTATCACTACCGGCATCAAGACCTCCTTCGCATGACGTTAGACCATCCTCGAATTAACCCTATCTCTTGAAGTAAGTACCTCCTTATATATCAATAGTTAACCATTAAATAAATTAAATCAGTAAGTAAGCAACCCACTTAATATCACAACCTCTTAAAGTAAGTACATTCCTTATAATACTATAGACAAAAACCAAACTCCATACTTTTATATCACTAGTCAATTATTAAAACATAATAACTATACCTAATACATAGTCACCTATTATAGTAAAATAGCCTAATATATAATAAATCTCATAGTACCATATTAATAGTACATTAATAAATAAAATATATGTCGGATCAGGATTCGAATTTTGGGCGCGCGACGACTCTTCATGTGGACTAGCCATCGTCTCACAAAGCCGAGATTTTATTTACACGTATATACAGGTCTATCACTAAGCTTAACAAATAATAAGTACAACTAATAATAAGTCTAACAAACACTAAGCCTAATGAATAATACGATCTACGAATAATTAAATTAAATAATACTATTAGCAATGTTTGAGTTCAAACGAATCCACGGTCACCGGGATAACTCCTTACTAAGCGAAACTAACTTAGACGCAAATGCGATCGTCGAAAAAGCTCGATGTATCACTCTCCAAGGCAATCGCAAGAATGCCAGCCTCGTGGAGATTTTTCTCCCTGTACGATTGCATTTTGTTTTCTATCCCCGTTTGGAAGCATCGAGAAGGTTCCAAACGCCGTTGCTAGGCACACTCGTTGGAAGCATCGAGAGAGTTCCAAACGCCGTTGCTAGGCAGTTTCTGCCTGGAGTTTTGGTTACTAAATACAATGTATGTCCCATTGCATCGGCACCTCCGAGGCAACATCACACGTGGCTCGGCCCGCTCTCGAGGCCGCATGCCGCCACAACCACACTTCTCGGAAAACACATACAACCACTCCAGACCTCCGTTAGATAAAACATACATCCCGTGACCGTGGCTACGTTCAGCGACCGATTGTCACCTCGAACCCAATCTCGCTTATTACAAATCTTAAACAATTACAACTATAATAAAATCTAGGCCAAGGTACTAGAGGATGTTCCCAAAATTTCCAAGGAAGGGCTTCGGCTTTCCTTTCATCTCCGACATATATATTATATGATAATGAGGTCCACTTACTAAATGATCATTCAAATCTACTTTCAGATATCGAAAAATCTCGCTCACCTAGCACTACGCCAGCCAAGGCTTACCTCTCAAGTAAGAATAAGTACGTAAAGCAACTAAGTACATCCTGCATACATGCTTACAACGAAGTAATAATTAATAATACACACAAACATTGATAGATATATGGAAAGTTAAAGCCTTATTCTCTAGTCAATTATTAATAACACAATTTAATCGTACAACTCTAAAATCAAAAGTCGATTATAATAACAGTATCCTAATAAATAAGTAAAAATACTCTACACTCCATAATACCTACTCAATGTCAATTAATATAATAATATAATTAAAATAAACTCCTCTTCGCAGGATAATTCTTCATTCTACTTTCTAAGATCAGCTCCTTCTTTGCTCCTCAACACATTCATCACCCAATTCTCTGCCTCGTAGGAGCACGCACTTATTAGAAGTAAGTACATCATTCCTAGTACATCTATTTGAATAGACAAAATAAATATAAAGCATAAAGCGTAACATAACAATCACATAGTCAAAATCAAACAAGAGAATATAATAATCCTCTTAACAAAACTAACTCGAGGCCTGCTTACAGGCATCAAAACCTCCTTCGCTAGACACATGCCATCATCAATTTATCACTATCACTCAAAGTAAGTACCTCATATACATAAATACATAAAATATAAATTTATTGTCATTATATAGTAAGTAGAATCAAACATATATGTCGGAGATGAAAGGACACCGGAGCCTTCCCTCTGGAACTTCGGGAAAATCCGTAAAATTGTAATTAAAGTTTACAGTCGTAATTAAACAATCTGCTGTCATCCTGCCCAATTGTACTTGTTTGCGATTTGTGATAATAAACTTGGGCTCAAGGCGACAGTCAATCGCCGAACGTAGCCGCGGTCACGGGATGAACGCTTCGCCTAACAAAGGTGTGGAGTTATAGTATGACCCTCATTAAAAGAAATACCAATAGAGGTACGTGACAGTAAAACATTCCAACGGTTCCTTCGGACAATGAATACCTGATGTTGAGGCACGTACACAGCACAAATCCAGTTAGCCCGAGGACCCGCTACAAAACCTGGGTTTTTCCGGCAATTAAGATTTTCCAAACGGACAGACAGTCTTTGTCCCAAACTGACCAATTGACAGCGACGTCAATTTCCCTTACTTTCGGAACGAGGGCTATCCTCGACAAATCCGATGGTCTCGTGTCCTTAGACACACCCCATCATAGTTTTCCTCTGTGGCATCATTGAAACGAAAATTCATTCTTTCCTGAGATCCCACCGACGAAGGGAGCAGCGCCTGACGATCAGTGAGTTTGAGTTAGAGCAAGTATATCTTTCATCCCGTTGACCGTGGATTCGTCATCGGACCTAAGACCAACGTCACTAACATCACAAGTGCCCAACCACCGCTGTTGATTGTCGAATCGGTAATGTCCATACTCGTAGCATCAGGCCGTATCTTCGTTATCACACAACGATGGCCAACTCCAAGGGAGGTCTATCAAACGCCCACAACCCTGTTCCTGACTGTTCTCCGACATATAAAAACTAAATATAAACTAACTCTCTCTACAAATCAAGTAACAATGGTCCATTATTAAAATGAGCATAGATATCCTAGCGAGATCCACTTCATGAATAATAATTCAAAGTCAATTTTTAGATATCAAAAACCTCGTTCCCTAAACACTACGCAAGCCAAGACTTACCTCTCAAGTAAGTACATTAGTAAAAGCAAGTAAGTACCTCCTTCATATATGCTTACAACCAAGTAATAATTAATAAAACACATAAACATTGATAGATATATGGAGAGTTAAAAACCTCCTTCTGTAGTCGATATTAGTAAACAATTAATCGTATAAACTCTATAGTCAATTACAATAAACTATCTGCTGTTAAATAGGTAAAAAATGCTAAACTTCATCGTACCTGCACAATGTTTATTGCCATAATAATAATATTACTATTATAAAATTAATATAACTTTAATATAATTTAATATAAAACTCCACTTCTCAGGATATCCTGTTCTACCTCCTAAAATCGAAACCTTCTTCACACATCACCGCACTTCGCCCAAGTCTTACCTCGTAGGGGTACACACCTATTAAGAGTAAGTACATCCTTTCCTATTGACATGTCGAGTCACGATCCGAGTCCGGGCTCGAGTCGCTATCACGGTGAGGACTTGGGGTAGGTAATGATTCTTCACTGAAGCTATCCATCTTCTTAGACCACGGAAGTGACTTTTATTGACACAAACAGAAAGGTTACAGAGTTGACGCAAACTGACGATGATCACACACTTGCAACACTAGTGACAATGGTCTTGGGTTAACTAACAAATACGCAGCCAACGGGATGGTAGGTGTACGTACTCTATGTCAGATTCTTTGGTGATATTCACTGACCGTAAGGTGTCAACCTTTTCGTCGATGAGATCGCAAGCGAGAGAGTGAGTTTCCGTCCCGATGATGCCACAAAGAAGAACTATAATGGGGTGTGTCTAAGGACACGAGATCATCGGATTCGTCGAGAAAAGCCTTCGTTCAGAAAGTAAGGAAAATTGGCATTGCTGCTAATTGGTCAATCTCCCTATCGGTGGTTAGAAAAAGATGCTAGCCGCCCTCGAGGGAAAGTTGCTAGTGGGAGACGCCGCTCGTTGAAAAATAGGTCTCCTCTATTTTCCCGTAGTTGGGACAAAGACTGTTTGTCTGTTTGAAGGACTTTAGTTAGCTAAATCTTAAGATTTGTAACGGGCCCTCAGGCTAGCTGAACATGTACTGCGGAGACGCATCGACATCTGGCAATCATCTTACTCGAAGAATAGGGTCTGCGTGTGGCGAGTTACGGGACAGAGACCGTTGGAATGTTTATTGCCGTGTGTTACAACTATTTCATTTTTAAAGAGAGCTATACAATTACTCCATGTCTTTGTTAGACAAAGCGTTCATCCCGTGACCGCGGCTACGTTCGGCGACTAGCTGTCGCCTCGAGCACAAGCTCACTATCATAACTCTCAAACAATTACAATCGGATTGAATAACTACAATTGTTTAATTCCAGCTATAGTAGACTCTAGGTTACAATGTTGCGAGATTATCCAAAATTCCAAAGGCTCCGGTGTTCTTTCATCTCCGACATATATTACACTCCGAAGACCTCGATAACCCTCTTGTACGCACGCTTGTTGTCAACCGACCCCACCAGATTCTTCTAACAGCTTCGAATCGTCTTTGTCTCAACTGATACCTGGACGCCCTCTGACGCTTACACACACATTCACATGTACAGTGTAAATGTATCATCTACCTAACAGTAGTAAAATTTATTGTACGAATCCAAAATAGTGAGGGTTCAGAGTGCTATAATAAAAAAGATATCGAGCGCTAATTTGGAAAGGTTTTTATGCTGAGGTTTTAGTCCCCCTGTAGGGATTATCCCCGAGTGTATATCAGAGACGGCTATTCCGTTACTATCTGGTTATTGTATCGATAGCTGTGGCATGCAGTATGTTTTGTCCACCCTATTACTGCTTCTCAACATGTGACATTACTGAGCGTGTGACACTAGCGCATCCGATACCAGGCGGGCCCGTCAGCCTCGCGGTAGACGCATCCGATTACGCCATAGGAGCAGTACTACAACAACGCGTAAACGACAAATGGCAGTCGTTAAGATTTGTTACAAAATCCTTGACCTCCGCGCAGCGAAAAAATATAGAGCATATGACCGCAAACTTCTTGCTCTGTACACCGCAGTTAAACGTTTTAGAAACCCCTCATGTGCGCGTTCAATCAATATCTACACAAATGTTCACCGCGACAATTTCGCCATCTTGACTACATTGGACAGTTCACGACCGACATCTGATACATTAAAGGTTTGGACAATAATGTAGCCGACGCTCTATCTCGCATCGAAGCGATAGGGAAATCTGTGGACCATAAAACTCTCGCCGCAGCGCAAGAAAACGACACCGAGCTGCGCAACATCATCAAGTCCGATACATCCGCATTACAATTAAGGAAGATACGTTTTCCTGATTACGACGTATCAGGCGATATTGTACGACCGTTTGTATTGAAACCCTTGCGGCACAGCGTATATAATTCGCTCCAGGGACTTTCCCATCCTGGGATACGCGCCACGCAAAACCTGGAGACGACGCATTTCGTCCGACCGTCAATAAACAAAATGGTCGAAACTGGTCACGACAATGCCTGGCAGCCTATGGTCCACGTACCGTCATTCCGGTCCTCAATAAACCTAAGGACCCACCATAAACCTTAACTTTTTAATTTAACTGTTAGCACATGTTTTCAAGTTAATGTGCTTATCCGGAAGGATTTTCTAATCCTATAAGTGTTTCGGTTTATGGCTGGTTCTTAGACAAGTCGTCAGGTTTATTAGACGCTATTAAAAATTACGGAGAGAGCGGGTAGTCACCTAATGGGAAAAACGAATGTTTGTCTAACGACAAAGCTGGTTTTTCCCATGAACAAGGTCACCCATGAGCCACGTTGGTAGGAGGCTTCTTCCTCATACCTTTATGCATTAACGTGGGTTATAATCAAGCCGCATCGCGGACCGTTACCCTCACTTTTCATAACGAAAAGTGTGAACAACGAATCCCCTTCCTTCGTTCAAAAAATACCTACAAACCGAGCTTTCCTCCGTAATTACATGAGAGCGGAAGTTCAGTTAACTCTCCATTCTAACATACCCAACATCTCAAGACTTCGTCGACGACAACATATCTACCAGGACGCGAGCTCTGTCTTTAGATCAATCATCGTCTCTACACTGATTCTCTCATCTAAGAGCAATCCATTTATTCTTCACTTACCTCTTACGCATCGGCGTTATTATCTTGTGTAAAGTTGTTGGAAATACATACTTTATAACCCTGTTAATCGCAGCGTTATACAACCTCAACCACCCCTATTATCTCAATGGAAATCAGGGGATCGATCTGTTCGCGGCATCGATTATTACAATCGTAACGGGAATTTACGACTTCCGTTGACGCATTTCCTAGCAAAAGCGTCTCCCCACGACTGGTCGAAAATACAGTATGCTTGTGCGAATTTCAACAAAATTGCAATGGGTTACAATGGATTACAAAGGGGGAGGGAAGTGCAATGAATTATTACGATAAATTGTAAGGGGTGTGAAGTGGGATGAGGTGATAGGAGAATTGGTGTGAGTGGAATAGTATTAAGTGAATATCAGGGTGTATGATACATGGCTCCATCAAGCGGTGGTATTAGGCGGGGGGGGGGGGTGCGGTGTATCGCTCACACCAATTCCCGGGCCCCTTTCAATCGCAGCCGGGGCGGTCATCGTGGAGGTTTTAGTCGGCTGGAGTCCGGCACTACCACGCCGCTTTTCCCCAGAAGCGACCTGGTGTCAGTGCGGATTTCCTCCACGTTAATAAAAAAAAAAGGGTGTATATTACAAGGGAGTCGACGTGGATTATGATCGAGTGAGTGAGTTACAATATGTTTGGGTATAATTAAATGGTAATATCTTCGCTGAACAAAAATAAATGGAATAATTGGAGGATCTAATGTTAAATGTGAGAGAAACAAGAAGTGTAATGCTCGATAATCGTGGCGTGATGAGTCATAGATGAACAATATCAAAGAATATAAGGCAATAAATTATTGAATTATTGAATTAAAATATGAAGAGGAGTTGGTAAAGTCGAGTATCTATAGAAAATGCAATTACGAATCTCAATTTAAATGATAAAACTTTAAAAGGAAATAAAATTAGAATTGAATTAGGAGAAGCCAGAGTTCAATAAAATATAATAAAGAGTGGTAATATAATGAAGGAGTATTACGTAGAATACTACATAATATAATTGAAGAACTATATAAATATAAAGTTTTAAGAAGAAATTTATTTTCAACCTTAAGTAATTTAAATACAATAGCTTAGGATAAATATGTTTGGAACTATAATGACTCATCAGATAAAGTCAGTTCATAATGGAAAACAGTGAAAGAATTAGAGAGTGGAATTAGAAAGAAAGGAATTAATAGGAAACAGTAGATAATTTAAAAAGTAATAAATTAATGTATATAACGTATTAGTAAATGTTTAATATGCGTGAGTACGTTGTTGTAGATAATTCGAAAGGACGTTGGTTGTTCGCATTTATTGATGAGTTATTATAGCTTCATAACTACAAATTAATTAATTAATTAATTACAAACTATTAAATTAATGGTTAAGAATGGAAAGATTAAAAACGCCTTTAATAACAATAACTCATCATGCTAAGTCTGTTTATCGTGTTTTGTTTTTGTTTTAGTCGTTATTTATTTTACTTTTAATTGAATAACGAGAATGGTTTTGTATTAATTTTCAACGCAACAGTATTTAATATTGGCTTCGAGATGATAATTAATATAATAGATTTAAATGGTGTAAGATTATGAAGTATGATAGAGAATGCAATTGCACACGATGGAACACAATAATACACTAACACTGCCCTTTGGGTGGCATCGACACGATTAATACCTGCTGGATTGGCACATGAATATTAGTAGATCGATGAATTGAAGAAGATACATGTGGGTGGTAGCATTGGGGCAAGGTGAGGTTTTCTTGTCACTAGGGTCAACTGTGAGTTGATGGGATAGGGGAAATGCAAATGCAAATGCTTATATGCAATGGAGTGTAGGAAGTAGGGCTCACATAATAATTTGAACGACGTGATGAGACGCGCACGTGTCATACGGTTGCCAATAGGTAAGCGGGCCCCTTCTTTAGGGGCTTTATGATACATTAAGGAGTGGTGCCATCTACATGTATGAAGTGAAGTATTATTCAATATGAAATGGTATGTGTCAATCTGGCTAAGTGGGCCACCTGGTGGCAATGGTTAATTAGGAAAGCTTAGTAACATGTACCGAGGGACATCTATGCAGGAGGGCTCGATGTATGCTGTTACAGTGGAAACCTCATGTACCTCCGAATTAAAAAGGGTTTATCCTCCGATGAGCAAGAAAAATCATAATTATTGGCGGAGTGAACAGTCGATGAAGTTAAGAAAGGAGGTGATGACGACGAGAAGAAGAGCTAGAGAGCAATGGCGAGAGGAACTGGAGACGCGGCACAGTGGATTTAGGAGTTGCGGAAGAAGAAGAGGCAGATGAGGAAACTGATTCGAACCAACAAGGAGAAGGGTTGAAAGGAGTTCTGTGCCTCGTTGGGCAGGGATCCATAGCGAAGGGCGTACAGGGCTATCATGACGTAGCTTTTCTTAACGAGACCGAGGGGAAATATAAGTAGAACCCACGGGAGTATTAGTGTCAGCGAGGGCTTGATCACGAAGGGAGCGCTACTGGATGCCGGAGCTGAGATGAACCGGAATAAAGCGGTTGGTGTAGATGGCATACCAGGAACGGTGGTAAAAGAAATTGAAGGTTGCAAAATTACGTGTTGAACAGTGTTATCAACTGAGCACGAAGAAATTCGTTTTTCTTGAAAATGAAGCTTTATATGGAAAGATCTTATTCCACATTTTTCTCTTATTTTTGCACGTCGAATAACTTCCCTCTGCTTAATCGGTAACTAACCAAATTTACATGTTTCAAACAGATTTCCAAGATCAATTTTCTCGAAAACAAAGCCTGTTATTCTTTATATCTTTCTTGTTTTTCTTCGTACAAAACTGTTTTTCGTTTGTTCCTATTACTTGACCGGATCTTATGTTTCACATATTCTAACATACTCTATTCATATAAAAATTCGTAGTATAATAATCGTTACTTTCGATATTAAAATCATTATTAAATATTCGTTTAATTAATCTTAAAATTGTGATACAATCATAAAAAGCTACCAAAAGAATGATGTCTAGATTTTACAAGCATGCCACAAAATATATATGTCGGAGATGAAAGGACACCGGGGCCTTCCTTTGGAATTCATCGGAAAACCCTCAATATTTTAGCCTCTATAACTTAACTCGATTACAATTGTTCGAGATTTGTGATAATGAGCTTGGGCTCGTGGCGACAACCAGTCGCCGAACGTAGCAGCGGTCAAGGGATGAACGCTTTGCCTGACAAAAGTATGAGGTAATAGTATAGTTCTTCTTAAAAAGAAATAGTTGTAGCGGTACTCGACAGTAAATATTCCAACGGTTTCTGTCCCGTGGCTCGCCACACGCAGACCCTATTCTCCGGGTGCGACGATTACCAGACGTCGATGCATCTACACAGTACATGTTCAGCTAGCTTGAGGACCTGTTATAAATCTTAAGATTTAGTTAACTAGTTAAGTTCTTCAAACAGACAAACAGTCTTTATCCTAACAGTCCCTAAATCTCTAACACCTACTGCGGGAAGATACGGGAAATCTGTTTTCCTCAAGGACGACGCTTCCCGCTAGCAACTTTCTCTCGAGGGCGGTTAGCATCCTTCTTCAACCATCAACATAGAAATTAACCAATTAACAGCGACGTTCATTTCCCTCACTTTCCTAAGGAAAACTTTCCTTAACGAATCCGATTATCTCGTACCCTTAGTCACACCTCCGCAGCGTCATCGTCACAGAAGGACAGTTCCTCTACGTTCCTTGAGTAGTCATCATCTTAATTTATATCGCGCACTTTGCTCAATCGCCACCTTAACTCATCGTCTATCAGTTGTAACCGAGAATTGCGAATCGTCAAGTGTAATCGCGAGTTCTACGCAAAGTGTCGAAAGAGAGAATTGTTAATAAATATACTGTTTAAATATCTCCGAGTGTTTTTTTTTTTTGGCATCTATTACGTCCTACACACTTCAAATTCACAAGACATGATCCGTTAATTTCGTGATTTCCTGTGTCTTCTACGTGACACTATCTTCCATTATTGTGTGGAAGAGAAATCGGATGATATTAATAACTTAAAAAGAAAGAAACAAAATCAAGAGAACATGGTAGTCGCCAAAAGAATAACAATTGAAAAGTTACAAGAAGTACCAAAGATAAAAAACGAAACAGAGAAAAACGAACGTGTGTTGAACGAACAGGAGAAGAAAAGATTAAACTGAAATATACCAAACCTTCCAAACAAGATTTGAGATATGCGCTTAACAATGTTAATAATGGTGACGATAACGAGCGGAAGCCAAGGATATTTGCGTATGGATTTTACTGGGATAACAACCCTGATTTAACTCTCCTCCAGCCTAAAGAGTCATCTAGCGATTGTGAAGAAAAGCCAAAACCGAGAAATAAGAAATTAAGTGCCGCTGAACGTTGAGAACAGAAAACACAGAAGGAACGTGAAGTTCGTCAAAGAGAAGAAGCGCTCGTCAATAACCAGTTATCAAATTCTGTAGATCAGTTCGACAGATTAGTTTTAGCTAATCCAGACAGTTCAATAGTATGGCTACAGTATACGGCATACCGTTTACAAGCAACAGAAATAGAGAAAGTAAGAACAGTCGCGACAAGAGCGGTGTAAACGACTAATTTCAGGGAACAGAAGGAAAAATTAAACGTTTGGAAGGCTTAGTTGAATTTAGAATCGAAATTTGGAATTCCTGACTCATTAAATGATGTTTCTCAAGAGGCAGTGAGGTCTAACGGTTCACTGAAAATATACAGTCACATGTTGGCTGTTCGTGTCGTGGCTGGCAGGCAGATGGAATTAGAAAAAACAATCAATACCATGATTGGGAAGTTTAAACATATTCCCGAGACATGATTTAATAGTGGAGAAGGATTATTAAAAATCGAGGCACATTATGCAGAGAGCATTGCAATCTTTGCCAGTATCCGAACGTAACAAGTACTTTCTCCAGGACACCCCCAAAATTTCATTTATGAAGTAAGCACACTATGAAATTAGAAATATCAACCCTTTTTGGTTATTATTATCGCACAACTTGTCTTTTACATAGTATTTCTTTTCGAAAGCAAATCTTACCATGCAAATAGGCGCAATAATTTATTCTGTGGAACTTAATGAAATATATCGTTTTATTTTAGAATGAACAGTATAAGACAGATCTATCTTCAAAATTCTTCAACAGTCTCTGATTTTTTTGCTTCACAAGCTGCAGGCAACTGATCCTAAACCAGATGGAGGAATCAGCTACACCGGGGCAATAAGCAACGAGGCAACCCACGCGCGACTACATCACGAATCAAGAACATTATATCCAGAGATGAATAAATCATAGACCTATGGTACGATCCATATTTTTATGTCCATAGTCTATGACTACATTTATGAAGAAGTAGACGGTGACCGCGCGGATTTTGATTTAGCTTCTCAATTTTGGCTACTAACTATTAAAAATTTGTAGTTCGTCCAAAAATTCAAATCGTGTCTCTCTTCAAATTGATCGATGATACACTTCATACAGAGCATCACATAAATGAATCGGTAGAGATCTCGAGTCGAAACAATATAAATCTACATTATTTAATGTCTTCATGATGCAGCATGGATTACCTCAAAAAATATATTTAAGAAGATAGACGCAAAACATAATAACCACGAACGGGAAGTACAAAAACGAAGACTTCTTGGACAAGGGTATTTACCTGGGTACCTACAAAACCAAATTGTACAATTTCAGGCACAATTCAAATGTCGCCGAGACCTCTGAAGAAGTCAATAGCGCGGACGTGGTTGTAACGATCGATTAGCTAAAACTACTGCTGCACAATGGAGCAGTTGCGTCCCAAACGTACTAAAAGATTTTTGATTAGACATATTCCTGTTTTTGTCATTACAGAATAATCAATAAAAAGGACGCACTTGAGATCAGAGAAATTGTAAATATGTCAATTTATTATTACTTTTTTCATTTTTATCTGTATCAATATTAATAGTATTTTGTATATGTGGTAGAAAACTTTACATAACTGGACTGTTTTAGGTATTGTGTAATTAAGGTTGTATTTTCAATCAATCGCGGGGAGACGTAATCGCGCGGAAACACATCAGCGGGAGTCGTAAATTCCCGTTACGATTATAATAATCGACGTCGCGAATAGATCGATCTCCTGATTTCCGTTAAGATAATAGAGGTGGTTGAGGTGATATAGCGCTGCGATTAACAGGATTATAAACTATATATTTTCAACAAATTGATACAACGAACTTACGCCGTTGCGTATGATATATGTCGTAGACGACGATTTGGCGTATGAAGATGCGATACACATGCACAGTATTCTTTGGTAATACAGCAAGGCCCTTACAGTTGAGTTTCTTGTTGTAGTTGACGTAGCAATAGAGGAGACTGATGTTCCGATCTCATGCAATTACGGAGGAAAGCTCGGTGTGGGTGTGTTTTCTTGAACGAAGAAAGCGGATTCGTTTCTCACACTTTTCGTTAATAAGGTGAGAGTAACGATATGTGATGCCTATTGGTTTCAGTCATGTTAATGAGTGGTGAGAGGAGAAGGAAACCTCCTACCAACCTTGCTAGGGGGTGTCATTGTTTACAAAAAATCCGGAAAAAGCCGGATTTTCCGTTAGATAAATATCCACTTTTTCCGTTAGGTCACTGCCCGCAGTCTCCGTAATTTTTAAGAGCGCCTAATAAGCCTAAGGACCTTTCCAATAACCCTCTATAAACCGAAAACCTTTCTAGGCTTAAAAAGTCCTCCAGGACAAAAGGATTAACTTAAAACATGTGTTAAAATAATGACGTTAAAAAGTTAAAGTTTTATGGTGGGGCCTTAGATTTATTGAGGGCCTGTTTAATGGTGCTTGGGTTTTGACGGTCCGACAATGAAGGACGTCGCACGGATCATCTTGCGCCACGTAACATAGGTTTTGCTCACGTGATGTAATGAAATATGTGTCAAAATGTTTTATTATTTTTAATCATTTTGTACACTGCTTCTCTACATATTCTACAGCCATTTCTTGAACACGAGTCATGTCTTCCTCAGTACCATGCTGCTCTTCAAAATTTTTTTTGTTATTTATTTATTTAAATTTTTACAATTTGTCCAGTAGGACATTTGGTAAAATATTATAGCGGTATACTAATATAACATGTGGGTGGCTACCCCCAGCGGGGTACCATTATCGTGTTTGTTAGGTTATGTCCTTGTGAGATCTGTTAGGTGTTTCCTTTTTAATCTTCTTTTTATGCTTGATGTGTCGACCGTTTCCGCTGCCAGCCGGTTTGGGTGCGTTGTATTTGTTTGGGTATTCTTTCTCTGTACCTTCTTGCACTTCTGTTAATCTCCTCCTTGACCATTGGTATTCCCAGGTCTTTCCGAATGTTCTCGTTTCTAACGTACCATGGCGCGTTTACTATTGTTCTGAGTATTTTAGATTGCGTTGCCTCTATTTTGGTTATATGGCTCATTGCTGCTGTTCCCCATAGTGCTATTCCGTACGTCCAGATTGATTTTATGACCATTTTATATATTTTTAGTTTGTTTTCTATGCTTAGTTTGGATTTTCGACTTGTTAGCCAGTACATTTGTCTCCTTGCCATCTGTATTTTGTCTGTTGTTGCTTTAATATGCTGTTTCCATGTGAGTCGTGTATCTAAGTGGAGTCTTAAGTATTTGACTTGCCTTGTTTGTATTATGTGTGTGCCATTTAGTACAATGTTTGGTGGTTTCTGTTTTCGCAGTGTGAATGTAATATGGTTGCATTTATCGGGGTTTGCTTTTATTTGTTTATCTTGCAGCCACTTTTCTATTTTTGTGATATGTTCTTGTAGTAATTTGACTGCTGTTTCTGGGTTAGTGTGCCTGACTAGTACAGCTGTGTCATCCGCGAATGTCAGTATTTTGCTATTGTTAGTTGTTGGTATGTTGGCCGTGTATGATGTGTATAAAATTGGTCCTAGGACGCTTCCTTGCGGAACTCCTGCCTTGATTTCTTTAACTTCAGAGTATGTGTCTTTGATTTTTACTATGAAGCTTCTTAAGTATGATTTGATTAATTGGTATCTCTGCTCCGGGAACTGTTTCCTGATTGATTGAAGTAGGCTAGTGTGGTTTATTTTATCGAATGCTTTTTCGATATCCATAAAGAGTGCCGTGCAGTATTGTTTTGTTTCCAGCGCCTGTAAGATTTCATTGACGAGTCTGTGCGCTGGTTCTATTGTGGAGTGTTTGTTTCTGAATCCGAATTGGTGATCCGGTATTAGTTGATTCTTCTCTATTATGGGGTTTATCCCCAAATAGTAAACTATTTTGTCTAGTATCTTAGAGAACATCGGAAGTAGTGAGATTGGTCGGTAGGATTTGATTTCGTGTGGGTCCTTGCCTGGTTTGGGTATCATTATGATTTGTGCCAGTTTCCAAGTTTTTGAAAAGTATTGTATTCTTAGTATTGCGTTAACTATTATTGTGATTTGTCTTATTGCTTTTGGCGGAAGGTTTTTTAAGATTTTGCCGTTAATTAGGTCGATTCCTGGTGCTTAATTATTTTTTGTTTTCTCAATTATGTTTCTGATTTCTTGTGCTGTTGCTTTGGGTATGGTGTAGTGATTGTCAGTTGGTGTACTAGTAGTTAGCGCGTCCTCGTCCGTATGGCTATTGTGGTTGCTGTTGTTGATGTTGTGTGGGGTGAATGTGATGCATAGGTGGTTGGAAAATTCTTCAGCTTGCTCTTCGTTGCTTCTTGCCCATTCTTCTGGTTGCTGGTACCAGTTTTATTGTCTTCTTTATTTTTTTTTGTGGCTTTCCATAGGGAGTAGTTGTAGTTCTCGTGAGCAGATAGTGACTCGATGAACTTTGTGAACTCGTTGTTATTGTGCTCTTTTATTTTGTCTTTTATTTCTTTTGTGAGTTTGTTTAGGTGTTTTTTGTTTTCTTTTGTTCTTTGTTTTTGCCATTTTGCTTTCGCTTTTCTTTTTTCTCTAATTTTTTCGAGGATGTCTAGTGGAACTGTTTTTGTTTGTCTGTTGGTTGTTTCAGGTATAGTGGTTGCCCTTGCTGCTTCTTGGATAGTTTCTGTGAATGTTGTTACTGCTTGATCGATGTGTTCAGGTGTTTTCAGTGGGATGTTGCAGCTGATTTTGCTCTCTATTATTTCTTTGAATATTTGCCATTTGGTGGTTTTATTGCATAGCTTCTCTGTGCTGCTGTAAAGTATTGGTTTGTTTCTGTATTCAATTATTATGGGCGTATGGTCGGAGGTAAGCTCGAGGCTGGGTGCTATGTTTAGTTTATTTGCGTTTAGTCCCTTTGTAACTGCAAAGTCTAGCAGGTCAGGTATTTTGCTCAGGTCTGTCGGCCAGTATGTCGGTCTTCCTGTGGATAATATATTGAGGTTATTGTTTCTAATGTATTTTTCCAAGGTTCTACCTCGAGGTGTAGTGATTCTTGATCCCCATAGTGTGTGCTTTGAATTGTAGTCTCCCGCTGCAATATACTTGTCACCTAAGTGTCGAAAGTACTCTTCCCACATTTGCGTTGTAGTTTTGTGTCGCGGCGGTACGTATACTGCTGACAACTGCAGTTGGTTGCTGTTAGTCTGTACGGTAACGGTGGTTGCTTGTATATGTTCCTTACTGACCTGACTGTGTAGGTGATGTTTAATGTTTTTTATTACTACTGCCATCCCTCCGTGTGCTTTCCCTGGAGGATGCTTGGTGTCGCATATGGTGTAGTGCGGTATTTTTATATAGCTTTTCATTGTGAGGTGTGTTTCTGAAACGAGTAGTATATCGATGTTGTTGCTATACAGGAATGTTTTAGTTTCTAGGGCCCTTTGTTGTAGGCCGTTAGAGTTCCAGGTTGCTATTTTAAGCGTGTCTATTTTTATTTTTTGCTCATCACGTTAGTAAGTAATTGTAACATGTCTGTTATCTGCTGTGTTTGCTGTCTGAGGAGTTCGTTTTGTTCGCTTATCATTTTTGTGAGTATTTCGGTGTTTTTTATGGAATGTTTTATTAACTCTTTGATTTCTGTAGCGTCGTTGCTGTGGTTGTTCTATTCTTGATTATCTAGGGGTGACGACCGGTTGACTATTTGCGCGTAGCTTCGGTTTTTGACGGTATTGGTGTTAGTGTGGTTATTGTTCATTACATGCTGTGTATTTGGTGCTGACATAGATTCTGTGTTGTCTTGTTGCGTGTGGAAATTGTTGTGTGTCCTGTTTCGAATCGGCGGGAAGAGTTTGCTTTGTAGTTGTTTTCTGACTACGCAGCCTTTGTAGCTGGCTTGTGTTCGCCGGGCTTCTGTTGCAGTAGTTTTTTGTGTGTCCGTATTGTTGACACCGCATGCATTGTGGTATATCTTTTCTATGTCTGGGTGGCTCGACTGTGATTATTGTGTTTGAGATTTTTTTAATTTCAAATTTTTCTTTGTTGTTGCTTTTCGGTTCTAACTCTATTAGGAATAGCGGTAGTGGTTGCTTAGTGTCAAATCTGGCTAAATTGTTGATCGTTCTTACCTGGTGTCCGATCTTGGCCAATTCCTCGCATATTTTGTTTGTATTTGTTTTGGAGTGTAGACCTCTGATTACTGCTTTGCAGCTCTTGTCGGATTTGGGTTGGTAAGTGTGATGCCCAGCGTTTTCTTCCTTTAGCGCTTTAGTTACTTTTCTGTAGGTTTCTGGGGTATTAGTCTGTACTTTTACCTGGTCCAGTTTGAGCTGTTTGATAGTGCAGTTTTCTTTTCCTGCCGTGCTGTTTAGCAGATCAATGAGGGGATCTATTATTTTTGCGTCTATGTAGATTGGTGGTGGCTTGGGAGTGAGTGTTCTTGGTTTTTCTGTAGGGTCTGTGTCCATCTCTTCTGTCAGTGAGCTGAAGGAGTTTTGTGTAGGAATTTCTTGTAGCCATTGTTGACTTTCTGTTTCTGTGGTCCTCCTATCGTTTGTGTTTGTGTTTATTTTTCTTTTTTTGCTGGGAGTTACAGTTCTCCAACTTTCGTTATGTTGTGGTAGATCCTTGTTAGTATTGCTCTTTACGTCGTCTTCTTGTATTATTTCCATTTCTATTTCTTTTGTATTTGCGCAGTCCTGTACTTCTCTTGTTGTTTTAATTGGGCTCTGTTGGTCTACTGCCCTGCTTATAGTGTATGTTTCTCCTTTGTTTAGTATTCTTATTGATGGTACTTTTTCCATCCTCGATTGGTTCTGTTGCTCTACTCTTGTCGCACAATGTCGGAGGCACTATGTTTCACGTACGCATAGCTCGACTGCTCGGGCAGAACTCGTTCTTCAAAATTGATGAACTTTTTAAAGAGGATCTTTACCTTTCTAGGCGGTAATGCCTGAACAACTGCTCTCTCTAGAACTTTCCTGTAAATACAAATTATTAGAAGATAAATTCTGTATGAAATTAAAAAGACAAAATATAGTTGAAAAAATATTTTTACCTTGCTATATCAGTATCATTAGATTTAACTAGAGAATCAACATAACAAGACCATATATCCACCTGTTTCGGATAAGAACTTAGAATTTGCTCAAACAGAGTTACTGCTCTCTCTTTATTTCTGTAGTGTACATACGTTCAGATGCTGGCAAAGATTGGAATGCTCTCTGCATAATATGCCTCGATTTGTCCCTCAAACCCATTTTTAGCAACCCTTCTCCACAATTAAATCACATCTCGGGAATACAGTTAAATTTTCCAATCATGGTATTAATTGTTTTCTCTAGTTCCATCTGCCTGCTAGCCTCGACATGAACAGTCAACATGTGACTGTATACTTTCAGTGAATCGTTAGACTTCACTGCCTCTTGAAAAACATCATTCAGTGCTTTAGGAAATCCGAATTTAGACTCCAAATTCAACCAAGCCTTCCAAACGTTTAATTTTTCCTTCTGTTCCCTGAAATTAATCGTTTTCACCGCTCTTCTTGCAACTGCTCTTGCTTTCTCGATTTCTGTTGTTTGTAAATGATATTCCATATACTGTAACCATAATATTGAACTGTCTAGACTAGCTAAAACTAATCTGTCGAACTGATGTACAGAATTTGGTAACTGGTTATTGGCGAGTGCTTCTTCTCTTTGACGTATTTCACGTTTCTCCTGTCTTTTTTGTTCTTGACGTTCAGCGGCACATAATTTCTTATTTCTCAGATTTGGTTTTTCTTCTACTTCATCTTCACTATCGCAAGATGACTCTTTATCCTGAAGGAGAGTTGAGTCAGCATATTTCAAATCTTCTTCGGAAGCTTTGGTATCTTCCAGTTTAATCTTTTCTTCTCCTGTTTGTTCAACACACATTCTCTTTGAATATTCCTTTTCTAAATCTTTCTCTGATTTTTCTCTGTTTCGTTTCCCTTTGTTTTTCATGTTTCGTCTTCCCGTAACTTTTCAATTTTTATTTTTTTGGCGAGTGCCACGTACTCTTGATTTTGCTTCTTTCTTTTTAAGTTATTATTATCATCCGATTTCTCTCTCACACAACACTTCTTTTCAAATGCAGATTTTATGACGCTGAGAGGCATAATATCGGATTTTTTGAAATTTAATGAGGTGTAACATTTAATTTTAGAATGAATAGTATAAGGTGTTAGATCTGGCAGTAAACTATTTATGTGACGACGTACAGGTATCGCAGCTAAAGTTCCGTTGCCAATACCTTGAAGGAGCATCAGGATAAACCAATTTGTCACCATTAAGATTCTACCACGTAGCAATTTACCGTCAGGAAATTGTATTTGCTTATTTTGTTTGGCACTTATTTTGGCACTTATGCATTATTAACGATAACGTGGTCGATTGGACAAGCTCGTGTACGTAATTTTTCCATATAATCGTCCCAGAAATTTTGTCCCCTATTTTTTTATTCTCAGAGTAATGATTCTTAGACACTATACCTAGCAAGTTATTCTGCAATTGAACAACCAACCAATCAGGCGTAATTTTTTCAATCTCTCCAGTAACTCTCTGCCCTAATTTGACAGATGCAATGGGTCTGTTTTTGTAATATGAATTCCTTGAAAGTTCTACTAATTTATTAAAATACAGGATCAATGGATTCAATGTATATTTTCTTTAGCGGTAATGTTAGTCTTAATTGTTGTTCTTTCCTGTTAATAGAAAATATTTTTGCCAATAAAATTTGGTTTGTGTGCAGTAGATTAAAATTACTAACGTTACTATGGGACACATATCCAAATGGCGTATATTCTGCAACTGGAAAAATAAGTCTTATACCAGTCTTATACCCATATTCTTGATCGTACAAGGTATACAGTCTCCTATTTTCAGTTTTTCAAAATTCCTGTACCTTCCTTGAGTTGCAAAAGTCCCAGTTAAAATTAAATTAGGTACTGTAGCAAATAGAAGAGCTGAAAGTGTATGACCAGGAACATATTTTGATGCTAGTAGAGCTGCAATCTCCATACAAGGTGACATGTGACCATCTAGTAAAAATCCTGTACTAACAGTTTGTCCTTTATATCTACTGACTCTTAAATATAATCCCTGAGCGGATGATTCTATTATTGTGCCCTCTACTTCTTCACCAATATCGAATGTTGCTTCTTCAACTTTTATGTCTTGATTAGCCACATTTAGAACTACTTTTCCCGAATCTGTGTTCACTGTTTGAATTTTTACCAAAATTGTTTGTCCAGCTGAATAGTTTCAATTTACGTTAGATGTTTCCAGCTCGAGGGCAGTATGTGGAATCCAACCTTTGACATCCCCGAAAAACTTTACCAATATTCCACGCTTATGTATTTGAACGATAGTTGCGTGGTGTTTCGAGTCAATTTTCGCGTCTTGTATGTTTCCTAAAATGGGCAAGTCACTCGTTATTAAAGACCTTTTCAAAGTGAGATATACTTTTTTCGGCCTATATAAAGGAACAAGACTCTTGCTTCTACTTCTTTGTCGACTTTCAGCTTTTGTAAGGGACTTAGATCTTCGTCAGATATATGATCTGGTGGAATTTGAACATTAAATTTACCAAGTTGTACATTAACGAAATCATTCAGTTTATCAATATTTGTAATCTTTACATTTACCACGTCGCCAGGTTTAAATGTTATATAGTAAATGACAACGTACATATTTTATAAACTGGCACATACAATCGTTTAGTGTAATGGTCGGGGTATCTACGTGTACTCTCTAAGTCACAAGTTAAGTAATTGCGAAGGCATATTAAGTTGAGTTATAAGTTTCAATTCCAACGAAGTAAGAACCTAATCCTTCTCATTCGCGCAAGCGAGAGAGCGGGAATCAAAGACTAATGTAAAATAATGCCTAGCATAATGCTAATACCACGTACCATATAGTTGCTGAAACTTTTATGCTTCATACATAGACATAAACATAAATTGTTTCAATATAAATATTAATAATAAATATTAATTGAATGAATATAGATAACAATGACCACTATAGGTTTCATATATGAAGTATTAGACCGAACGAGGTATGAAATATACAAGATATAGTACTCCTTATAACATTTATAATAAAACAATCGTCTGCTCAGATTTAATTTTTTCAATTTATAAAAATATGAATTTACACAAACACTCGCACTTTACTTATCATTACTTCCACAACAACGTTCTCTTTCTAAAGTTCAGATTTTCGTAACTGCAGATAAACGTGACACCCACATAGGCACGCATCATTTTTTTGTATTCTGCTACAATAGCACTTGCTACAGTTCTGCTCGTAAAGAAATCTGACAGGCGTGTAATAGACAAAAAATCATTTATCAATAAGAGGAAGCAGTCGCGAGCGAGTCAGTTATAATTCGAGTTTCACGAGTTATTAACGGTAATTAACGGAGTTATACGAGTTATCGAGTCATATGCGAGCAATCATACACTGTTTTTACGAATACGTTTGTACGAGCGTCGC
The DNA here is from genome assembly GCF_051014615.1 of Bombus vancouverensis nearcticus. Lineage (NCBI taxonomy): Eukaryota > Metazoa > Arthropoda > Insecta > Hymenoptera > Apidae > Bombus > Bombus vancouverensis. The sequence continues at coordinate 60,875 of NW_027468936.1, read as the reverse complement.
TCGACAGTACTTATATTTGTCGGAGATGAAAGAACACCGGAGCTTTTGGAATTTTGGATAATCCCGCAACATTATAACCTAGAGTCTACTATAGCTGTAATTAAACAATTGTAGTTGTTCAATCCGATTGTAATTGTTCGAGATTAGTGATAGTGAGCTTTGGCTCGAGGCGACAGTCCGTCGCCTAACGTAGTCGCGGCCAAGGGATGAACGCTTTGTCTAACAAAGGTATGGAGTAATTCTATAGCCCTCCTTAAAAGAAATATTTGTGACGGCACGCGACGGTAAACATTCCAACGGTCTCTGTCCTGTAGCTCATCACACGCAGAGCCTATTCTCCGAGTAAGATTATTGCCAGATGTCGATGCGTCTCCGCAGTACATGTTCGGCTAGCCTGAAGGCCCGTTATAAATCTTAAGATTTAGTCAACTAAAGTCCTTCAAACAGACAAACAGTCTTTGTCCCACCTACGGGAAAATAGGGGAGACCTATTTTTCAACGAGCGGCGTCTCCCACTAGCAACTTTCCCTCGAGGGCGGCTAGCATCTTTTTCTAACCACCGATATGGAGATTGACCAATTAGCAGCAACGCCAATTTCCCTTACTTTCTGAACGAAGGCTTTTCTCGACGAATCCGATGATCTCGTGTCCTTAGACACACCCCATTATAGTTTTCCTCTGTGGCATCATCAGGACGGGAAAGTCATTCTCGCTCGCGATTTCATCGATGAAAAGAGTAACCCTTTACGACCAGTGAATATTACGCGTCCAACTTAGATTTTGTGAGCACGTTCATCTATCATCCCGTCGACCGCGGAATCGTTATTGAACCTAGGATCATTGTCATTAGTTTCTCGAGTACCTAACTACCACGGTTACTTGTCCGGTTCTATAATAATCGTATTTGCACTTGTCAATGTCTTCTCTATTGCATAACGACAACGTGTAACCCAAACGAAGATTCGTTTCACGCCCCTAACCCTAATTCTAATGTAAACCCGACATATATATATATATATATATATATATATATATATATATATATATATATATAATTAATTAAAAAGGGGGAAATATAATTCTGTAATATCGTAGAATAGCTTTGATTGAAGATCGGCTGAAATTAGAAAACACCGTGTACGTTGTCTTTTTGTAGTTTGTTTACATCCAAGAGCGCCTAGTAACAGTGACGCGAGAAAAGATAAACAGCGTCAAAACAGAAGTACGGTTTCATATTTCAAGGAGTGGCAATCGAGAGGCCAGAGCATGTGAGCCAGAAAGTGTGTGCGTGTGCGTGTGTGCGTGTGTGTGTGAGAGGACGAGAGCAAGAGCGAGCACGACCGAGCAGGAATGCATTGGCGAGGGTCAGAGTTGATCGAGACGTCGAAGCATAGAGTCGTTAGAATTGTCGAGTGTTAGAGTTGCTAGTGAGAGAGAGAGAGAGAGAGAGAGTTACCAAATATAAAAAATACGAGCATTGCATTTAGTTTTCCTGTTAATACAAACATCGTTTCTCTGTCTAACTAATATCTGTATTTTCAATCCATTATTAATAAATTATAATTAATCGGACAAAATTACACCTTTAATATATTCCGATATTACATTACCGTGATGTAATATTTATCATGCTTATTTTGTACGTAAAACGAATCGTTGGAATATTCCCGAAGCTAACGAAGCATTTCCCAAAAGTTAAACCGAAGAAATTAACGCGAATAGTTAAGTGAAATGTTTCCATTAACTTGCTGACCAACCGGCAAATAAAAAATCATAAAAATTGTTTCAATGTGTTGAGGTCACGCATAACTTCTTTTTTCATTGACGATTACCAAACAGGTAAAATTTCGAAATTGTACGAAGGCCACGTGACCAGATCGTATTGGAATTTGAAGTGCATGGAAAAAGACAACTCGAAGTACAAATCTTGAGATGTACTACTCGAAGTACAAACGTGAACTAATGGATGCAGAAAAGCAATTAACGCCAAACATCCGAACAGCATCTTGGAGCCCGTCATTGTTCTGAAATAAAAGAAGTGACGAATTAAAAAGACGCAGGACTAATAATAATAAAGGAAACTTAGTTCGTATTATAAATTGAATTTACATCAGAAAAGAAGCACGATCACGCGAAACAGATCGTAGAAATGACAAATATCATCGATATACGTTTCAGTGTAATTTCACTTTTGAAAATTATTTAGTTTAATACGATCGTATTCATCGCTCTGAAACTTTCATTGTGCTACAATTTGTGCTGCGTCTTTTTAATTTCTCTATCTTTCTGTGTTTTCGGAAAAATTACTTGAAAGATTAAGAATTGCTTGCCTTATTTTATTTTCGATTAGTTAGGGTTTGATTATTCCAGGTAAGCTTTATTATTTATAACAGGTTTTATCACTTGTTTATTATTTAGGAGTTTGTTATTTTAGGATTAGTACCTTTTAGGATTTCTTATCCTTCGAGTTTCTGTTTCAGATATCTAGGTCTATTTCAAGATGTTTTATTACATTAGGATTATTTATTCGATTAAGATAATTTAAGAGTTTCACAATGTACAAAGAAATAATCGCGTGAAATTTAGATTTATGCTTTAAACGTATTAAACACGCGGTAATTTCAATGTCTATAGCCTCGAACGTGTTCTGATTAGTTGTGTCATTGTATGTGACATTGAAATCACAAAAATCCATTGCAAGTGTGCTGTCATGCAATGTGGATGTAATTGGGTTTTTTGGGTATTTCCTGTATCATCTGATTTGTACAGTACTATTTTAACGCAAGGACAGGAAAGTTATTATATATTTCCCGTCCATTATTTGAATCGTTGTGAAGTGTAACGAATTATATTCGATTCGAGGAGATGTTAATGAATTACCCATTTCATATGTAATTACATGGAAATAAAAATCATTGCAAAAATAATTGATCTAATGACAACGGAATTTCCAATATTTTTTTGTTTCGTCACGTCTTTTTCATAATATATCTTTTATAGGTACGTGATTTATTAATCGTTCGAATGGAAATAATTATTCGTATAATATTCAAATGATTCTAGCCATAAAATAAATTAAAACGATACCTGTCAATGATATGCAATCTGCGTATGACGTCAACCTCGATCTATGCTTATACAAGAAATTTTATCAATCAATGACTAGATATACAATAATCAAATATTATAAAATTTCCTGAAAACCTTTAGGTGTTAATATTAAGGTGTTAATATCTTTAATATTTGCAAGTTATTGTTTAGCGCTAATTAGTTAGAATGTAACAAGTGGTGTACCAGAATTGAGATAATTAAGCCACACGAACAATCTTATTTAGATCTTTTTAATTTTTTAATTCTCTTTTGCTCTAATACTTCGTAAAATTAATCTTCATTAGCTACTACACTTCATAGAATAACAAGAGATAATTTTTCTTATATAACGTTTCATTCATAAAATCTATCATTAAAGTACATCTTCATAAAAATATCATTCCATACTAACGGTATATTTGGTGTCATACGAGATAACAGTTACCAGTGATGACATATGTAACTTTATAAAGATATCTCGTTTTATTATATATTAAAAGAATGTACTCATTGCTGCTATATTTCAGATGAAAAAAAGGAGGCAATGATTTTACAGTAAAATCGTTCGTTTACAACTGATTCATTTACATTTCATGATAATACTGTGCATTCTGAATATGCTATGATTTGGTTTAAAATAATAAATAGTCCATTCTTGCATACTATTGCTCCAGCTTTACTTGTATTTTCGATATTGGTATAAATAGAAAGACAATTAATGTCGTTCGAGTCTATTTTCGGATCATTTATATTACGTTTAATCCATATAGTTATTATATGAGACATAGTATCGTAAAATTTGGAAGAATAAAACCTTCGTACAGGATGTACATTTTATAAAAACTCCAACAAATCTGCGTGTGCACCTAAAATACAAACTGATAGTGATTGTTCATAAGTTTATATACATTATCTAATGTCAATCGAAGGTATCAATTCTTTTTCTCCATAAGAGTACTTTTTCATTTATATGTGTTCAAAAATACATGTGTTCAACCGTGAAGCATATGTCACCTACAACGAAAAAGAGTTTTCCTATACTTAATATTTCCTTTATATACCTATGAAAGTCTATTCTTCGCGTAGTATGAAATTATGAATAAATCTGGAATATTGTTCAATCTGAAAAGAAAAATAACTTATCATTCATCATCATTGATACGAGATTCAGAATGTTTGTTTTGTCTTGCAGAGAAAGAAGGCAGCCCTTTCTTTTAATGTGAAATAGAAAGCGAAAATTTGAAAACAGATTTTTTGGAAATTTACTTGCAAATATCGTTTTCAATATCGTGATTTTCTTCCCAATGGTACTGTACTTTCAAATTTTCCAGTATCCCTCTAAAAACAAAAAGTCGAACCTCGTTATTATTAACGTAGGCATTACAAGGAAGAGAAGTATTAGAAAGCAGCTCCTTTTTATTACGGATTTCTTTATAATCATGTAAATAAGAAATTCCGGAAATTTTTTCCTCAAGAATTTAATTCTTGTGTTTTGATTGATAATTATTACACTGCATACTAACTTTTCGCATACTGTTCGCGTCTAACAATTTCCTAATAATAACTACTTCAAAATTACATATGTTCTTGCACAAATTCAAAAGTACGTATGATACAATTACAATTGATTCTAAAATAATAATTATTTAAATATATTAAGATACTAATTAAACGTTTCACTATATTTCAAAATCTGGAACAACAAATTTTTATTTATAAAAAATGAAACTGTGTTTATATATTCTTTGTCATGATGCTATTTCTTATTACCATGTCGACATTTTTTAAAATTCATTTTGTTATCTCTACGCAATATGAAAATTCATATACTGCTTAATATTTTTTACATATTATCCATCCACCGCATGATATCTCCTGAAAAATCAAAATATTAATGTTATATTATTACAATGCTTCTTAAATTTCAATTTTTGACAAATTTGAAATCCAATATATTTTGCACAATTGTTATTTATCAAAAAATTCTAAGTTAGTAACTTTCTTTTCAAATGGCAAATAACATATACTTTGACTTACCTGTAAGTTTTTGTTCCTAATCATCATTTCCTCTTATAGAACATCATTATTGTTCTTATAATTACTACCGGTGTCATAGATATTGTAGTGGCTACAACTGAATTAATAGAAAATGATAAATAACTGTGTATAACACTAACACATAACTGTGTATAACAATGACACATAACTTTTACTTACATATCAGTCGATAAGGGATTACTGTGATATCCTGTTGATGTTTCTTACGGCACTTGATTAGGTGCGATACGGTATCATTCCTTATGGTATACTGTAGATAAGTATTTTAGAAAATAACAAGAATAAATCTAAATTATTCAGAGGTTCCAGTTTCGGCTTAGACATAAATACAGGACCATTTGCAAAGAAGAAAGGGTGCGTTTCTACAGCCTCGTTATAGTAACCATGAATACCAATCTCTGAATTACTGGTTACTAAACATAAATATCCTATAAAATTTAATATATTTCTTTAATTTTTAATACATACATGAGTTAGTAGTTCTAAATTATGAATCATCCTACCTGTGATATTACACTTTTCCTTATAATATCATCACTCAAGTGAACAACATTAAGATCATGTAAACCATGTCATCCTATCTTACTGTGAAGATACTTAGTTATGTTATCTAACATTATAAAAATATCATCAAATTCAAGTCCTTTTATTCACATCACATGGCCACGACGATCTGGTTCTTCGTTATATAATGTTCTAAAATTTGTCGTACATATAGGATGTATAAACCGTGATATCAAGGTATCAGTTCTTCCTTCCCAAGGGACAGTTTCATTAAAATTCTGATAGAATTAAAAATTAATTATTAATATTCTAACAATCATATATGTTAAATACATTATAGTCAACGATATATACCTGAGCGAATGTAGGGGTGATTCCTTGATAATTATAAATGTCATCAGCCCACATCATTGTGCCACTTCTTTGTACTCCAGCCTCTAGATTAACAGCCTAAACAAACATACAAAATTTTATAGAAGCTGTACAAAATATAGTATATATGCGCAATATTGAAGCGTTCAAGGGGATATAAAGGTAATGTACATCACATACACGTGTACTCTCATGCAACAAAATACAATTAGATTTAATAGTATAAGCTCTTTTATTCATCATAATAGATTGGAAATTTAAGTGTCTTACGAGGGTGAGTAAAAAGTTACCCGCTCTGTCGGTGTAGAATTTATTTTAAGCAATTGTCAAAAAAGACATACATCATTTTTTGACATAATCACTCAATTTCTGTATACACTTTGTCCATTTGCTGAAGGACCTTCGTATTTTCTCGTTAAAAAATGTTTTGGGCTGAGCTGCGAACCACGAATGCATCGTCGTCTTCACCTTTTCATCAGCTTTTTCGGCATCCATCTCGCACAAACTTTTTAAAACCCAAATCTGTCGTGCACTATTGCATAAGCAGAGCCGTGGCTGATTTGCAAATGATTTGCCACATTATCCAGTGTCACTCGTCTATTCCATAGATAGCACGTTCAATGTTGTCATCGTGGATGTGGACGGGCGTCCAGCTGTTTTTTCATAACACTTGTGCGATCTTCTTTGAACTTTTGTGCCCATTCAAACACACTTCGTGACAAAACACTTTCTCCATAATGTGCATTAAATCTTTGATAAATATAGGCATCAAACATAACCTCCGACCACAAGAAACGAATCACAGCATCCTGCACTGTTTTCCTGCAAATCACCATTGCAAAGCGCCATTACTCGCGCAACGGTCACAAACGAATTGACGTAACACAATGAAACCTACGCAGCAGCACTGAACAGATATTGACGTCATACGAAGAGTGCAGATGGATCAATACGGTCGACAGAAGTTTTAACTATCTGGAGTGCGGATAAATTTTTACCGAGAGTCGTATAGGAATCTATAATCTGTAAGTACACCTTTGGCTGAATGGAAATTTCTCTTACATATAGTCAAAAATGCAGAAACAGTGTATTGAATTGGAAAGTGATAAAAAATAAGTGAAGTTTCGAGGTTGCATGTGCTTGCATGAGTACACAGGACGTTTTTAGCGAATAAAAAATAATTTTGAAAGACACGAGACTTATCTTGTATTTTATGTACTCTCTGTGTCCGAATTTCCAGAAGCTCTCTATCTTATGAAGTGTTTTAGATTAGCCGGAAAATTTTGTATGTACATACAAGAAGTATACGATCTAAGTGGAATATTCCATTATTCTCTTGATACAACAGAAACGAAATTTACAGAACTTCTCAGAAAGTTGGTTTATTATTACCAAATTAATAGAATTAATATACGTTTATCATCTTTACATACCTAAGTCGTGGAGGTTTATCGTGCGTAAAAAATTAGTGTCGTTTCAAAGTTACATTTCGTACATTTTAAGCCTATAATTTGTAACGTACAAAACAATGTAAATTTGAGCTGTTTCTTATCTCCACAATAAGAAAATCCAACTTTACGTTTTTTACACAATGATATTTATGGAACAGTAATATCATATTATTGCATCGCTTGGAGAATGAAGTCAAGGTACGATGTGACCCTAGTGTAAACGCTGGGATACCCAGCTGTGCCGCACTTATAAGCATAAGACACAATACCTATTAAATACGAGGTTCATTCATGTTGTATGAGCAGTGGTCCGCCGCGGTCAGCCTGAAAGGATCGTTAAATTTTTAATCAAAGATACTGAAATATATCGATCGAATTGTATTGAAATTATACTTATATACAGTAATAATCTTCTATTGATTTGTGTATTGAAATACTCCAATTTATAATGTACATGTTATATGTATTTTGAGCAAAACTAAGATTAGAAGGAAATTAGATTAAATACCATAATGAGGTGTGAGAAGTGGGCAAGACTATTAAATTGTGTTTATCTATTATTTCTAATGTTTAAGACGTCGATTTGATGTTAATTCGAATTGACGTGTCTTCAGATACCGTATAGTTTGTAGTAACTCTGTAACTTAATTACCGTACAAGAATCCTCTCCACCCTGAGCATGTTCGGCGCATATTATACCATCAGTGATATCAGGTGCATTAGGAAATTTGGGATAAGCTATTTTGCATTCGGCGTTCTTAATCACTGGCATTTGTACTTCCATTAATGCATTACGTCGTGGTCGTCCTACGAAGAAAATAAGAAAGATATTTAAGACTGGAACTGTTTAATTTTATTATAAAATTGATATCACTTACTATATCTTAACGCTCCCCATCCAGCAACAAGGGGGTTATAGCCGACGAAGTTGCTCTTTCGTAGGGGCTCTTTCGTACAAATGGGATATACGTACCCTGAAAAATAAAAAAATAAATGAAAATGCAGAAAACGAATGACCAAAAGTATGAGAAAGAATTGTACACGCTTTATGACACAATATATGTGTACAGTAAGAAATTTCAGGATATGATACTTCATTAATACTCAATAGCATATATATATTTGAGGACTTACTCGAAAATGGCACCTCCTCCACCAATCTAAGAATGGCAATATTATGATTGTGTATGTTTTCTATTCCATCCATATGTACACAATGTGCTGCGGTCAAAACATGCCTAGCCGTTATCAGGGAACCTCCGTACTTCCATAGTGGTTTGTCTGGGTTTCGGGGATTATGAAAACTTAATGCAGCGATCCATGGCCAAGCGCCTAAAATGCAATAGTCATAGTTGTGAATATACATAATTTTTTCTCACATAATGAGTAACAACGATTATTATCTATTTGATATTCGATCATACAGCAGACGATAAGTACATACGTACAAATACTCTGAAATAGAGATTTGATAAAGACAGAAATTAAATTTTTATTCCAGAGGAATACAAATTATTAAATAATTCTATATAATTTCTATTTGAACTATACTGAACTATAAAGTTCAAACGTGTAATTTCTGCCCTAACAGTTTTTGATCTCTATCTATATTATTACTCCTATATCAATTTTTTATTTCAAGCAAAAAGATACTCTTCCTAACATGGAGTAGAAGAAAGAAATAATTCAAGTTAATAAGTAAAGTTATTACCGATAAAATCATAGCATTATTATTTAGTCTAATTGAAATGTACATTGATGTGCTGTTTAATGCCTTTAAAGTTCATTCTTTGCAGTAAATGGCTTATTATTAATCGGAAAGAAAGACATAAAACGTACCAAGTTCAGCTGGTTTACCATCGACCACCCTGGTATGAGAGACGTTGCTAAAACCACAGTATGGTGGTCGCCAAGCCTTATACTTATACACAGTTTTTATTAAAATTTCTCTCTTCTCTTTGTTTGGATCGTCCGGACAGCAAACGATCGTAACATTGCCCTGGTATCTGCACACTGATCGTCTATAAAAATCGGTGGCTGTACGGTACTGTATCTGCCATATTTCTTGCAGAGGTTTACATTTTCTGTAGTCAAGGCACCTGCCTTCTTGATTGTCCGGTGTGGTACATTCTGGATCAAACAATTTTAAAACATTTATACAGTTCAAAGATGCGTAAGAAAGCGACACCGATTACTCAACTTTCGAAGTAAAAAGCCGATCAAGTCCACCGGATTGCCCTACAGACACGTATTAATCCGTAAGAGTTAGTCATCATGTTGATAATAATTATCTAAAGAAACTTTTCACGTGAAAATATAAAATTTTAATTGATTAGATATTGTGTTAGCCATACTTAAGAAAGAAAATGAAAATGAATGAAATGAAAGAAAAGGACTACCTTCAACCTCATTTTTTAAATAAACACTTTGTCAGTTTTGCGGTAAATAAATTCTTAGGAATTCAGGACAGTTTTTAGTGAATCATTTTGTTTCGACCGTTCGCGGAGAGACGCGATCGCGAGATAGCACGTCAACGAGAGTTGTAAGTTCCCGTTACGATTAAATAATCGACGCCACGAACTGATCGATCCCCTTATTTCGATTATGATAATAAGGGTAGTTCAATGAAATTCCACAGAATTAACACAAATAAATTAATGTTTATTTCAACAACTTATTAACTAGAAAGATATAAAAGGAACAAAAAAAATGTAACTGCGTTTTGGTTGATAAGTAATGCGCGACATACCACATGTGTTGACGGTTCGACTTCTCGAAAAGTTCTGAACGCCTTTCGATTTTTTTCGTTTTTTCTGGAAGGCGACCCCCACTACGTTCGGATCACGCCACATTCTTTTACTGCGAGGTAAAATACGGGCCACGAGTCGACGTTTCTGGAAGTCGCCCTGCTTAATGAACCACGCGCTTGCCGCTACAATGTTTGTTTGCCGGGCAGACGCGACGATCCGTCTGCGACATTATAGTGCCGCGATCGATAGTTAAGAATATGACCTATGGTAAGCCGCATGGCGTAACATTCTCCCCCCGTTGAGAGGGTACCGATCAAACTAGCGAGGTGTGGTTGAAGTTCCCATCTTATTTCGTCTCGGTGGCTAGTTGTTCGGGTTTCTCGAGATCGGGTTGAATTGGCAGTGGGACAAGCCTTTTGACGCCCCGATCCAAAATGCTCTTTGCCGTCTGAACTGTAGCTGTCCGGATGACACCATCGGCGCCTGGATGAACCTTGATAACTCGGCCCAGAGGCCAATGCATGGAGGGAACGTTGTCCTCTCTGAGGATGACGATTGTGCCCTTTTGGATGCTGTGTCCACCCTTGCTCCATTTATTGCGGTTGGTTAGCTCGTTCAAATACTCCTTATGCCAGCGGTTCCAAAAATGTTGTTTAAGCTGTTGGATATGCTGCCATTTGGAGAGTCGGTTCGATGGAATGTCTCTGAAATCTCGATCACGTAAGCACATTAATGAATCGCCAATGAGGAAATGTCCGGGAGTGAGGGCTAGGAAATCATTTGGATCGGTGGAGATAGGAGTTAGCGGGCGGGAATTGAGGACTGCTTCTATTTCTATGATAAGAGTATTACGGTGTTAAGCTCATATGTTTCTGTTTCTCCACTCGCGCTGCGCCATAATATCCTTTGATATTTCCGATCCTCTGGTCGTACGAGGAATTGCCGATACATTTTCTCGATGTCGCCAGTGAGTACGTACTGATGAGCGCGGAATCTAATTAATATACAAAATAAATTGTGAATTGATTCGAGAATATAGGATTTCCCCATTTTCATGATTATCGTGATTTTTGTATAAATATATTTTTTAAGATACTAATAATTGGGTACTTATACTAGCAAAGTCGTTGAGTAACAAGCCACTGATGCTAACACAAATAGCATTGTCGTAATTAAATATTTCTAAATATTCATTTTTCATTTTGAACCTGTAGAAACAATTTATTATATATACTATTAGCTAAGAAATTGCATATTTAATTAAGTCGAAATATAAAACTTAGTTATTTTGATAATTTAGAAAATAAAAAACTGACAAACGTTTCAATTTAATTTATGGTTGGAACAAATGACAGTTATTTTTCATTAATTGAAATATTGCAATGCAGAGTACTTTCCTAAATACGGCGAGAGTATTCCTGATGGTGAAACGAGCGTTGCTTCATCGAACGCAGCTAAAGAAAACAACATCTATGTAGTTGGTGGTACGATGCCTGAAATAGAGGGCGATAAATTGTACAATACCTGTACTATTTGGGGTCCCGATGGAACTTTGATAGCAAGACACCGAAAGGTAAGTAATATATTCCTTTATGGCTTTGAATTTGAAAATATCGGGGTGAAGAAAGTGACTCTATCTAGGAATAATTTAGGAATATACATATGTACATACGTATACTATAACCAATTCTATAATTTACGGTTTATAAAATACGTTATGATACGGGAAACGCCCATTTTTGTTGTAATGTGTTTGTTGTTGTATAAATTTTTCACATACTTAAAATATTATTATACTTATTTTTTCTCCTTTTTAAACATTATTAAATGATAAGATTTTTTAATAAAAGAAAGTGATAAAAACGCTGTCAGTTATTAAATAAAAAATAATTAAAGTTTAGGAGTTGGTAACTTTGATATTAAATTACAAAAGTTGCAGCAATATAATTAGCGACCACATTTTTATGTTATTAGGTACATCTATTCGACATCGACATTCCTAATAAGATTACTTTTCGAGAGAGTGATTCACTCAGTCCTGGTAACTCCCTAACGACGTTCGATGTGAAGGGCTGCAAAATAGGTATTGGCATTTGCTATGATATTAGATTCGAGGAAATGGCACGCATTTATCGGAACAAAGGTACAGTAACTTAATCGATCAATACTTAACTAGCAAAAAATTAAATATCTTTCTTAAATATATTCTATATAAAATTAATATAATCTGTAACTCTGTATAAAAAGAAGCTTAATTTAAAAAACCAGTATATTTGCTGAAAATGAAACAAATAAAAGAATTAAAAGCACAATAAGAGGACTGTCCTCGCATATTCAGAAATGATGGAATGTGAACCGTGCAACTACGAAGTTATTTCCTGCTTCTCTGGGTTAGGTTGCCAAATGCTGATATATCCAGCGGCATTCAATATGACCACTGGACCACTGCACTGGTCATTACTTCAGCGTTTCAGAGCGAATGATAATCAATTATACGTTGCCTGCATATCACCGGCTCGTGTTCCTTAAGCAAGTTACGTCGCATGGGGACATACACAGTTGACCAATCCCTGAGGAAAGATTCTTTACGATTTGGAAACTCAAGAGAATATGGCAGTCACCGATATCGGTAATTTACAGCTTAAAATTAAAAGCGAGAGATCCATGATGTAATTAATTTTTAGTCTCGTTAATTTATCGATTTAGCCATCTTCCTTTGTATTTGTTGAATTTATTAGTAAGCATTACTTATTATTTCGTATGTTTCTTTTTTCTATCAGATCTAAAAGTTGTTGAGGAAGTAAGGGCTCGGATACCTACATTTTCTCAGAGACGTACAGATTTGTACGACACTGTCTGTAAGAAGGAGTAACTCTACACTAAAACAGAAAATGTTTTTTTATAATATTTCTACTACGATATCCTTTTTTTGTGAATTATTACTAATTTCTTATCATTTGTACTAAATGAATGACTCAATTAAGAAAACTAAAACGTTATAAATAATAATCTGTATATCTTGTGTATCAACATGTAATTGGATATTATAATAATATAGGAATGCTATAATAATATAGGATAATAATATAGGAGAATAATAATATAGAAAAAAATACATGCTTTTAAACACCTTTAATATCGATCACATAAATTGTTATAATTCACAATGATTACGCATACATAAAAGACCCCTTGATAGTAAAATTTACGATCAAAAGGCAATTACGTATCGTTTAACAACATTTAATTTATAACACCTTTTAAACATTTAGACAGATTAACACATAACACTTCTTATATATAAACATCAATTCGAAGTTATCAGCTTGGAGAAATTGGTCGATTAATACCTGTAGATTGTCTGTCTCGATGAAAGAATTAAAGAGAGCAAAAACATGATAATGCCGCTAATATAATATTCCTTCTTTCTTGTATCTGTCTGCCTCTCAGGTCGTTTTACTAATTACAATAAGTAATTTCGACTTCTTTGCGCTCTCTTTTAACGCATTCGAGACCGAAAGAAATTCATATCAGTCAGTAGGCAAGGGTATAATATACATATTTTATATATAACTTATGTAGTAATGTATATATCATGTTAATTTCATATTTTTTTCAATATAGAATTATTATACATACATATATATATATATATATATATATATATATATATATATATGTCGGATCAGGATTCGAATTTTGGGCGCGCGACGACTCTTCATGTGGACTAGCCATCGTTTCACAAAGCCGAGATTTTATTTACACGTATATACAGGTCTATCACTAAGCTTAACAAATAATAAGTACAACTAATAATAAGTCTAACAAACACTAAGCCTAATGAATAATACGATCTACGAATAATTAAATTAAATAATACTATTAGCAATGTTTGAGTTCAAACGAATCCACGGTCACCGGGATAACTCCTTACTAAGCGAAACTAACTTAGACGCAAATGCGATCCTCGAAAACGCTCGATGTATCACTCTCCAAGGCAATCGCAAGAATGCCAGCCTCGTGGAGATTTTTCTCCCTGTACGATTGCATTTTGTTTTCTATCCCCGTTTGGAAGCATCGAGAAGGTTCCAAACGCCGTTGCTAGGCACACTCGTTGGAAGCATCGAGAGAGTTCCAAACGCCGTTGCTAGGCAGTTTCTGCCTGGAGTTTTGGTTACTAAATACAATGTATGTCCCATTGCATCGGCACCTCCGAGGCAACATCACACGTGGCTCGGCCCGCTCTCGAGGCCGCATGCCGCCACAACCACACTTCTCGGAAAACACATACAACCACTCCAGACCTCCGTTAGATAAAACATCCATCCCGTGACCGTGGCTACGTTCAGCGACCGATTGTCACCTCGAACCCAATCTCGCTTATTACAAATCTTAAACAATTACAACTATAATAAAATCTAGGCCAAGGTACTAGAGGATGTTCCCAAAATTTCCAAGGAAGGGCTTCGGCTTTCCTTTCATCTCCGACACGGCCATCCTGACTATCACACGTCCTCGGGTGTACCTTCGTTAACAAAACAAAAGGAAACAAGATTAGTGTCATTGTGATTAGCATTCAAAGTGCCAGTTGCATTCTGCGTGCTTTCAGTCGGGTCGTAATGACATGACGGACCATTCTCGATTTCACACCCAAATGGGTCTCATCCTTCGAATCGCACATACTCTCAAAGTTCGTTACATAACCAGCTTCGTAACACGATCGCTGTCAACACTAGACCGCCTCCAGCCTCGTGACATTGTCACTGTCGGTACTAGACCAGCTCCAGCTTCGTGACATCGTCGCTGTCGGTACTAGACCAGCTCCAAATCCGTGACATTGTCGCTGTCGGTACTAGACCAGCTCCAACCTCGTGACATTGTCGCTATCGGTACTAAACCAGCTCCAACCTCGTGGCATTGTCGCTGTCGGTACTAAACCGGCTCCCAGCTTCGTGACATCGTCACTGTCGGTACTAAACCGGCTCCCAGCTTCGTGACATCGTCGCTGTCGGTACTAAACCGGCTCCCAGCTTCGTGACATCGTCGCTGTCGGTACTAAACCGGCTCCCAGCTTCGTGACATCGTCGCTGTCGGTACTAAACCGGCTCCCAGCTTCGTGACATCGTCACTCCCAGTGCCTGACCGCACTGAACTCCGTCCCATGGCCGCACCTGGGCTCATATAATTCTACGATCCTCTGGGATCGGGGTACTCACATCGCCATGGTCATTGTTCTCGTCATCACAACAGACATCCAACTCCGCAGGAATGCGACTATCCGGCATTTTCCTTAACCTGTCATGACTGTACTTGTATGACCTTTTCCCATCCAGTGTTTTCAAGGTATATCGGTCTCCTCCCAGGACCTCCGATATCACAAACGGACCCCTGAATTTTGGATCCAATTTTGTCTGGTTCCTTTCTTCATTTTGGCGTAGTACCAAATCACCAGGATTAAACCTAACTACTTTAGCTTTGGTTTTATCGAATCTCTCTTTGTCATACCTAGCACTAGTTTCCATCTCTTTTATTGCCTGTTGTCTTACACTGGAGATATCTATTTCTTTTTCCTCGATGTTATCAGGTAGTAATAAGTCATACGGTCTTGCTGCTCTACCAATCAATAACTCTAAAGGACTCGATTTGGTTACGCGGTTGATGGTGCAATTCAAAGCCAACTGCATCTCCCCGATCGCGTCTTGCCACGAACGCCCGGTCGTTTCCACCGTTGTGAACATATTTTTTAACGTGCTCATAACACGCTCTACTTGCCCATTGGCCCTACTTGCACCGGTCGCGATCAAATGAACTTTGATTTGTTTGCTTGCACAGAATTCTTGAAACTCCCGGCCCGTGAAACATCTACCCTGATCTGCTATTATTCGACAGGGACTACCGAACAAAAACACGGCGGACTTAAGTGCCTTGATAACGCTGAGCGAATCCAATTTGCGTGTGTGATATAAGTGCACGAATTTCGTAAAGGCATCGATCAAGACGACGACATACTCTTTCGAGTCATTCTTGCCACTCAGCTTGCCCGTTATGTCCATATGCACCGTATGCCACGGTATGCCGGTCTTAGGTATAGGATGCAGTTCAGCCTGTATTTTACCTGAACTAGCCTTCGAAACTCTACAAGCATGGCAGTTCTCGACAAACTTGCGAACATACTTCGCCATTCCCTCGAACCAATAATACTCATAGAGCTTCTCGAGCGTTTTATCCCATCCTAAGTGCATAATTGACTGATGCACATGGTTGATGACGGACCATCTAAAACCTCTCGGAACAATGGGTAAGCAAAGGGTTCTGCCCTTTCGTTGTACTTTACGGTAAAGTGTACCGGATCGCAGTTCGTAGGTATTCGCGATATCTTCCGCGAGCTCTTCGTTCTGTAATTTATTAACGATTTCGGAGATTTGCGGATCGCGACGTTGTTCCGCTAATAGCCAGTCTTCGGAGATCTCGGCCAGATTAATCTCTTTCTCTGCGACCTTGTCTATCATACGGCGATTCAAGTCTACGGGGTTTCGCGAAAAGAAATCTACGTGGGCCATTCGTTTACCCTCTCGATACATGATGTCAAAATCGAATGTTTGCAAATAAGCCCACCACCTATAAACCCGGTCGTTTAAGTTTACTTTGTTGCTGGAGGCTTTCAAAGAATTACAGTCCGTAACTACTAAGAATTTCCGTCCATGTAAGTAGTGTCGGAAATGCTTAACGGCGCTTACTACTGCTAGTGTCTCCAGTTCGTACGAATGATACCTAGATTCCGCGGGACTGGTCCTTTTACTATAATATTCGATGACTCTGTTTTCCTTTTCGACTCTATGCATTAAAATAGCTCCATACCCCTCCGAACTAGCGTCGGTATGTAACTCTATGGGCCGATTGGGATCAAATATCATTAACACCGGCGCGTCGGTCAGAACGGAAATTATCTGTTGTCTTATCTTTTCGTGCCTGTCCGTCCAAGTTATGTGCTTGTTACTAGAAGTGAGTGCGTACAAGGGTTTCATCACTTGCGAAAATTTAGGAATAAATTTTCGGAAGTAAGAGGCCAAACCTATAAACTGCCTAAGCTGTGTGACGGTCGACGGTGCAGGTAAAGAATTCAAAGCTTGTATTTTTCCCGGGTTTGGACGAACTTCTCCGTTACGAATTACATATCCCAAATAAAGTACCGACGTCTTCAGAAAAGAACATTTAGCGAAATTGAAAGAAAATCCGGCGTTTACGAGAGTGTTTAGTACAGTGTGCAACCTTTCTAGAGCTTGATCTATTGAGTCGGCGATTATTAGAACGTCGTCCAAATAAACAACGACATACGAATAAGCGAGGTCGCCTAAGGCCTTGAAAATGGCTCTCTGGAAAACGGCTGGTGCATTTTTCAACCCAAACGGCATCGTCACGTATTCGTATTGACCGTCGGGGGTAACGAACGCAGTATATTCCGTCGAGTTAGGGTGAATGGGGATCTGGTGAAATCCGCTAGCCATGTCCAGGCTAATGAAGTATCTCGCACTCTGCAATCTCGCGATTTGGTCAGCAATAAGGGGTAAGGGATACCGATCCGCGACCGTATTTTTATTCAGCGCTCGAAAGTCTACGCACAATCTGTCTGAGCCGTCCTTCTTCTTCACGAGTATTATAGGGCTCGCGAACGGCGAATTACTAGGTTTTACAATTTGTGCTTTAATTAACTCGTCTATCCTCTCGCGTACTATTCTTCGCTCTTCCACGCTAAGCCTGTAAGGGCTTCTCTGCACGGTGACGTTGGGATCGATTAGCCGTATTTCCAACTGGCCCGTACTGACGCGAGTACGCGGGAAACCCGTAATGAATGATTCTTTGAATTTTTCGAGAACAGAGATTAATCGATCTTTATAGTTACCGATCACATCAGTGTCAACCTCGTTAATGTTGACCGCATCTTCTGCGACTTTACCACAAGCGTTAACGACCTTTGTTTTACAAATAACGAGGCTATCTTGCGCGATATTTACGTCGAATCCCTGGCTCAAAATCTCGCGACCAATCATGATGTCGTATTTTAGGTAATCGTCAGCAAGGACATGAAAAACTATCTCCAATGTAAGATCGTTAATACGAACAGTGGACAAAATCTGAAGTGTACTCTTAATACAAGTATTCCCGATCCCCCGCATCACTACCACATCGGTTATTCTTTTGCCCGAAAATTTCGAGGCTAGGGACTCTTTGATTAACGAACACTCGGCCCCAGAATCAAAGTAAAATGGATACGACTCACCCAGATGGCTTAATCTACCAGCCGGAGCTTCTACTACACAGGAGTCGATCCGGCGTTCGTCAATGGAATCGTAGTTTCTTTTCCGCGATGATGGGCAATTAGGCGCGATATGTCCCTCCTCGTGGCATTTGAAGCAGGTCACCTTCGACGATGCGGCTGGTCGTTTTTCCTTCGGGTTTCGTATATCCTGCTCCTTCCCCGTTTGTGTTTGCAGGCGACACTCCGTTCTCCTATGTCCGTGAGCACCACAGCGGTAGCACTTAATCCGAGGAACTGATAGCCTGCTGCGTTTAGCTTCAGGTTCCGTTAGTGAATTTCTTGGCGAAAATGTCGGCTGATCGTTGTAAGGGAGAATCCTCATTTCATCATGAAATTGGTCCTCCGTCCTGATATTATTCGCGAGCGTTAGTCGCCGAAAGCGTCGATCTTGTGAACTCAGCATATAAAGGGCGAGGGCATTGATCACTTCGGGCATCGTTAGATCTTGCAACTTCATCTGCAGCATGGAGCGGAGGCGACTACCGTACGCTCCCGGAGATTCAGTCTCCGACGGTCGTTCTCTGGATATCCTTATTAACGCCGAAGCGGCTGTCTCTCTGCCACCAAAACGCGAAAGAAATTGTTCCTTAAACGTTGGCCAGGTAAGCTTTCCACCGCGCACCATTTGTGAAAGCCAATGCGCAGCAGAACCCCTTAGGGCGCGATTTAGAGCGGAAAGTAACGCACTCTCTTGCATCGGGTGGTCTTTCAAAATCAGATCAGCATGAGAGCACCACGCGGATGGATCGGCGCCCGCGCCTTCGGGGTCAAAACGTGGTAACGTTGTATCCTTAGATTCCGTACTCGGTCGTTGCTCCCCCGTTTTGTGCGCTAGCGTCTGAATTAACTCGCGTATAAGGTCCATTTGCCCTTGTAGCACTTTAAACGGTTCTGATCCCACTTCTGATGTCGGATCAGGATTCGAATTTTGGGCGCGCGACGACTCTTCATGTGGACTAGCCATCGTTTCACAAAGCCGAGATTTTATTTACACGTATATACAGGTCTATCACTAAGCTTAACAAATAATAAGTACAACTAATAATAAGTCTAACAAACACTAAGCCTAATGAATAATACGATCTACGAATAATTAAATTAAATAATACTATTAGCAATGTTTGAGTTCAAACGAATCCACGGTCACCGGGATAACTCCTTACTAAGCGAAACTAACTTAGACGCAAATGCGATCCTCGAAAACGCTCGATGTATCACTCTCCAAGGCAATCGCAAGAATGCCAGCCTCGTGGAGATTTTTCTCCCTGTACGATTGCATTTTGTTTTCTATCCCCGTTTGGAAGCATCGAGAAGGTTCCAAACGCCGTTGCTAGGCACACTCGTTGGAAGCATCGAGAGAGTTCCAAACGCCGTTGCTAGGCAGTTTCTGCCTGGAGTTTTGGTTACTAAATACAATGTATGTCCCATTGCATCGGCACCTCCGAGGCAACATCACACGTGGCTCGGCCCGCTCTCGAGGCCGCATGCCGCCACAACCACACTTCTCGGAAAACACATACAACCACTCCAGACCTCCGTTAGATAAAACATCCATCCCGTGACCGTGGCTACGTTCAGCGACCGATTGTCACCTCGAACCCAATCTCGCTTATTACAAATCTTAAACAATTACAACTATAATAAAATCTAGGCCAAGGTACTAGAGGATGTTCCCAAAATTTCCAAGGAAGGGCTTCGGCTTTCCTTTCATCTCCGACATATATATATATATATATATATATATATATATATATATATATATATATATATATATAACTGTACATAATACATTATAGAATAACATAGTATATAATTTTATATTTTAAAAATATGTAGTATCGTGGACGAAAGGTCTGGGCAATATCGGACGAACTATGAACAGTGTCGCGAGAGCCGAGGCGCCGTCGGGCCCATCAATGTGTCATCGGTATTTTCAAGTGCATAGTTTCGTGGAAAAGACCTACGTGACCCTGGCCACGAGCGTCTGCAGAACACGTGTGCGGTGGGCCTAGGAAAAGGGCAATGGAATGCGACAACAGTTAGTCGAGAAACAGAGCGCGAGTCGAGAAACAGAGTGCGAGTCGAGAAGCCGAGTGCGAGTCGAGCGGAGACGGAGGTTGCGAGTGGCGTTGCCGAGAGAGTGTGGATTGCGCTGTGTTCTGTACGTTTGGTATGAATAGTTCAAGTTAAGCCACAATCGTCTTTTCTGTCTGATTAACATCTCTATTGTCCACGTTTTGTAAACATATTACATCACGATATTACAAATATGAGGCATACTATTTAAGATTGTCATCGATTTAAAATCAAAGTATGAAAAGGATACCCTGGAGAGAGTAAAGCACAGAATCATTCCAACTAAACATTCAGATCGTACCGACACCTAGGTATCGTTTTACAATTAAATCTCGGTCTCGAATGGATTAAAATGAAATACATACTTGCAGCTTCAACATCTTCAATATCGAGGAGATTCAAACTTTACAAATAAAAGCGGCCTGTTCCCCTTTCCACGACAGACTCTCATACCATATCCGCTCTTATCCAGGCTTTTACTTGAAACCAGCAATGCGTTCATTTACAATTTAAATTTACCCGGACCATCTACTGAATCGTCAGCCTTTTATAAATATATAATGAACCCAGAACATGTGCCTGTGCCCCTGGTATCGATGTTCGGCTTGTGATGTTCGTACCGGAACCTTCGCACAATTTCAATTTGTCACGCGTGAACATCGATTCTTCCAAGGGTCACAGCTTTATGCGGCTAAATCCTTTAGAACGATTAAAATGATACTAATGATATGGTATTTTTTACAAAGATTTAACATATCCATAAAATAGGAAGTTTCGTGCTCTCCTATTTTATATTAATTATAAATTAATAAGTTTTATATGTGTTATTTATAGATCTAATAAATTTTGTATTGGTTTACAGCAGGTGCTCCGGGTATAAACAGACGACAAACGAACAAATAGAAATTCAAACTATTGTCGTTGTTTAACTCGCATGGGACTATAAGCTCGAATTGGACTTAAACGTTACGATCGTCGAGAATAATTACTATGTGTACCCTGTACGACGGGCAGAGAATCTTAAGTTATTAACGGCAATTCCTTTGTGCATAATTCAGGTTTATTAACAACCTGTAATGGATAATCATCGATGAACTCTTTTTGAATAAAGTTCACATTTATAAAGCAAACACTATAAAATACGACAGGACAATTGTAATCGATAAATGACATTTTATTAGAATATTATAAGAAGCTAAGATATCGAGGTACATTAAAATTGAGTCCGCTGCAACCCTCATGACATTTAAAATCCTACGCGTATATTGAGTAAAGTTGTTATATTAAATATAATCATATTAAATACAAGCTCGTCCGCTGGATTCCCAAATTATTTGGTTAAATACTTTGAATACGAGAATACCGAGTGTTAACAGTAGTAAATCCTCTATATGGTATGTCTACTTTGCTATCTTGAATAGGTAAATAACATTTCACTTTAACGCATTTAACCAATATTAACATTTAACATTTAACCAATATTATACGCATATGCACATAATGTTACTGTTACATATAATGATATATACGTAGATATACACGTTAATTAAATCCTCTATATGGTATTTTTATATCAGTATCGTAAACATTGTAAACCGGAAATCTTTTATTACACACGTACATATACAGTCAATATTATTGTTACATATAGTGATACATACGTTGATCCACACATTAATTAAATCCTCTATATAGTATTTTTACTTTGCTATCTTGAATAGATAAATAATCTCGAATATAGACATACAGGTACAGTTACGTTGATATACACCTTTGTACAAGGTGTCAAAAAATTTTTTATCACAGCGTTTTTTTAAGACGATTTTATAGCTTCGAAATTCATCTTGACACGATTTTCAATGTCAAATTATTTTTCTATTGCATCATGTGATACTCATTAGGAGGAACAAAACTTCTGTTTTCTTAGAAAAAATGTTTGAAATTTCATTAATTCCTAGATTGATTTTATTTATACTTTAAGGTCAGATATGACATCAAATAATGTCAATACTAATATCTAGTTATTTGTCAATTTACAGCATCTGAAAAACAAGACATCTTCGAGACAGCGTGGGTTTTCTTTCCAACTTTCTTAACTTTCAATATAGAATTATTATATATATATATATATATATATATATATATATATATATATATAACTGTACATAATACATTATAGAATAACATAGTATATAATTTTATATTTTAAAAATATGAGGCATACTATTTAAGATTGTCAGCAACAATTTAAGATTGAAAGCAGCGACTGATTTCCGTTGAGATAATAGGGGTGATTGAGTTTGTATAACACTGTGATTCACTGAATTATAAATTATATATTTCCAACACTTAGATTACACTGACGTAGAGAAATAAATAGTTAACAACTTGTCGCACGAAGATGTGATAGATATGTACGCTAGAGCAGGGCTCTTATAATGGAAATTAATGTATTAATGGACTTAGCACTATAATATATTTAGGAGAGAAGATGTATGTTCGACAACACCGAGAACCGACAAAAGATTTTCGTGAAGTATGCGACTCTCGCGCTATGTGTAGACTGCCGCGTTAGGCGTTAGTTTTTAGACTGTCTGTCGCTCTTTTTCTAATACGGAAGAAAAGTTCGGTGTGGGTGTGCCCCTGTGCCTAAAGAACGCGGATTCGTTGTTCCCACTTTCGTTAGGAAAAGTGAGGGTAACGAACCGCGGTGTCGATTGGTCATGACCTGCACTACTGCTCGAAGGGATGAGTAGGAAGTCTCCTACCATCGTGGTGGATAGATGACTGTGTGCGTGAGGAAAACATAGCTTGTTTTATTAGAGGGCTATTCGGATTTTCCTAATGGGTGCATACCCGCTTTCTCCGTGTTTTAAGTACGCCTAATAAACCCAAGGACCTCTCTAAAAACCGACTGTGTTTCGAGAATATTTTTAAGCTTTAGAAATTCTTCAAGACAAACGGATTGAAGACACATGGCGAAACAATACAGGGAAGTGAAAGTTATGGTGGGTCCTTAGGTTTATTGAGGGTCGAAGTGACGTTACGCAGGCTGGTTGTTGTCCGGTGGCGCGAGCTGGCGCGGGCTGGCGTGCAGATGTTTTAGGCGGCGTAACAACAAGGAAGATCCTAGAAAATGAGAAGGGTGGATTAGAAGAACGAAGAAAACTCGAAGAAGATACAAAAGAAGAAACTACAGAGACAGAAGTCAATTCAAAAGGTATATTAAATAATAAGTGCGATTTACTTGATACCGAAAGAGCTATTGAAATTAATGATACGGTTCAAGATATTAAATTTACTGAAGGTAGAAGCCGCACTCAAAATGATATGGAAGATGTAGTAGAAGATTCACAAGAATTATCTAATAAAAGTAAGTTATCAGAAATAAGGATTGCACTTAACAAAATTGAATATACAAAAACTATTTTACGGAATAAAAAGAATTCATTAGAAAGAGAAAGAGGAGTAAGGGAAAAGAAGAAAATGTACAGACAGAAATTATTTCAAAAAATATATCAGATGATAAATGTGATTTGCTTTAGAAAAAAAAAAAAAAATATTATCCACAAACTACATTAGGAATTTATCTATTTTAGTGAGGAGAAAGAGAAAGGATAGAGGAGTTGATCAATAGACTGTGGATTTTGAAGCGTTTATGAAAAACTTACAATTTTAATAAAATATTCAATGTAAAGTCTTTGTTATAATATTCAGATAGATAGATGAAAAAAATACTGAATTTGCATAATTACTCATGGCTTATTGATCAATCATGCGACTCGTTCAGAGGTAACTCGAGTTGTAAAGGCGACAATTTATTAAAAATGGTATATCTGACGTACGATGCATTTGCTCATGTTAAACTATTTAAATAAGTATAAAAGTCACGCGAAAAAAAAATCTACTGAGAATAATGTTGAACTAGTTAATAATAATAAATCATATAGTGAAACACAAACCTTAAATCAAGATTTTAAGTTCAAAAAAAAAAAAAGAAAAAAAAGAAGAAAGAAGTTGATAAAATGACAGCAACATGTAGCAGCAGGCGAGAGAAAATAAGCCAAATTTCTAAAAGAAGAAACGATGCTCAAGAACTCGAAATTTCTCGAGTGGATATGCTAAACAACGAATTTAATGAACAGTTGAAAGAACGTGAAACAGCAATAGAAGACTTACATCAAATGTTAAAGCATCAATCGGAAATTCATAAAGTTACCTTAAATGAAGCAAGTTTGAAAATAGGAGAACTCTCTGATAAAATAAAATGTTTTAAAGGAAAAGATAGCCAGATACCGAAACGTAATGAATTACTCGAAGAAGAACAGAATAAATGGAGAAGTTTAGAAAAAATGATTACAGAAAAACTTGAAGAAGAAAAATCCCGTTAGGAAACAGCTGAAGACGAAGTGAGAAAGCTTTCCAAATATAACGAGCAACTTCTAAAAGATTATCAAGAAATCCATAAAAAAAAAGGTAAAGAATTAAACATGTACCTCAACTGAAAGATAAAATCAATCGACAGGATTTATATGCGAAGAACATAAGAACACAATATATAGAACAGCACAAGATGATCGAAAAATTGAGAGCAAAAGGAAAACGTGTGCATAATAAAGGTAAAGAGAACACATAATGTATCTTCACCAGGGGCGCATGATCCAAAATTAAATAATAAAATAAAAGGTTTTGTTACTGAAAAGTTAGAGAGATTTCATGACAACAAAAGCATTGCCTGTGCAGAGTGCAGTGTATCAATGTGCACTAAAAATGCAAGCAACGTGACGATTACTTTTAGAACACAACAAGCACCACGAAAACACAATCAGACCAAACAAGATCAAGTTCAAAAGTGAAGTTACGTGAGCTTATTACTGCTAACGACCAAAAATTGAATTACGATCCCGAGCATCAACTCGCTGATCTTCAAGTAGAATGTTCCGACTAAGACAGGACGACACAAGAGTTCGAGAAGCACATAGAGGACATGAAGGAGGAAGTGCAAAAATTAGAATTGCAAAATTAGAATTACAAAAAAAAACACACACACACACGCACGTAAAAAGAGTTCAATCTTTTGGAATACAAATTCAAGAACTAACAATAAAATTAGAAGAAATAACATAAGTCACAAATATGAAGTTGACTTGCTGGAACAAAAAAAAAAGGCCAAACTTAATTCATGTGTTAGTAATTCAATGGAGGAACGTGAAGCTGGAGCTAAAGATGCAAAAGAGATAAAATGTAGTTCTTGAACCACAAGGACAAATAATCTGCCCTTCAATGTGAACTAGACGAACTAAAGGGTGAATATGAAAAAGTGGGTGATTTTGGATATAAATATGAAGAAGAAACTAATAAATTGAAACTGGATTTTGAAAAATAAGAAAAATGATCCTTGTCAATGAAAATAAATTTGAAATATTGCGTAGGGTAGAAATTGAAGGTAAAGTAAAAGATATGAACGAACAAAATAATTTTCTTAGAAAAGAACTGGAAAACGTCCAAAAACTTTCCAAAGATGTTAATAATCGCTTACTCGAGACGAATCAAGAATTAAAAGATTCACATAGAAAACACACTCTTATTTGAAAATTGAAAAAAAAGAAAAAAAAAACATCAGGAAGAATTAGGTGATATAATAAAACTTCATGATGAAGAAAAATATAAACTGATACAGCATTGGTGTTCTGTAGAATGTCAAACTGCCATAAAGGGTTACATTGATGGAAAAGTGCAGTAAATATTTAAATAACAATCCATGACTTCTTAAGTAATTGTAACAATCTTGATGTTTTACTATGGAACAACTAGATGAAGTGCACAGTGACATTAATAAAGTAGAATCATCGATAAAAGTAGATGTATCTTCTTCATTAATATCAGAATCAACGACTGATATTATAAAGAATGTGCATGATATTCCAGAAAATAAAAAAAAAAAAAATAAGTCACAGGAATATACAGATAATACAATTCAAGATGGTTTAGTAGTAAATAAATGTAATGTAACAGATTTAAATAAAAACAAAAAAAAATTTTTAAAGTAAGGAAAGTAGTGAGACAGAGAGCATAAAGAACGCTGCGATTAATGAAGTAGAACAAGAAATAATAAATAAGGACCCACAAATTGATGATCAATATAAAAAAAAAAAAAAAAAAGATGAGAAATTTCAAGAAGAGCAAGCAGAGAATACAACTGAGATTGGAGATCATTCAAGATATGCAGGTGACACATCTTTAGATAAAGAAAGTACGAACGATGTTGAAATATTTAATACAAATGAGGGTGAACAAAACATTGAGAAACACAACGTTTGTACAGTGTTAAATATAGATACAGTTAGTGTTACTAATGCTCAGTGTCAAGTATTAATTAAAACACTTGGTGAAACTTTTGATGATAAAGCCCAAACATTGCATGTCACGGATACAGACACAGATTTGTCTAAACTAGTTGATAGTAGTTCAGAAGTAATGGTAGTGACTGTCGAAACTACTATATATTAATGATATGAATGAAAGTACAGAAGAAAATATTGTTTTAACTGTACATGAAAAGGATGCTGTTGTAAATTCCAATGAAGAAAAAAAAATGTTTCTGCAGAACAAAAAGGAATGAAGAACGCTGAAATTGTAAATGAAGAATTTAATTCGATAGGTTAAGCACGAGAAAGTGATGGAACAATTATAGAAGTAATTTCAACAGAAATTGTGGCTCAAGAAGTTTCTGAAAATTGTAGCCAGAAATACAGTTAGGACATATTAAATCATACAAAGACAA
Organism: Bombus vancouverensis nearcticus; assembly: GCF_051014615.1. Classification (NCBI taxonomy): domain Eukaryota; kingdom Metazoa; phylum Arthropoda; class Insecta; order Hymenoptera; family Apidae; genus Bombus; species Bombus vancouverensis. The sequence goes on along the minus strand of NW_027468936.1, from coordinate 33,473 downwards.
GAAACGATTCTATAACTCCTATTACCTCAGGAGTAATTAGTGATCTAGAAACTGCAGATGACATTGATATTAAAGAAAAGAATAACAAGAAACAACAAATGGAAATGGCAAGATTGATCTTTTGATAGTTCACATAAAATTAATTTAGAAAAGAAAATTATTCATAATAAAATTGTCGTACTTATACATGTTGCTAATACAGAAGGAAGGAATAAATCTATAAGTGAAGCAGATAAAGTGCGCATAACTAACAAAAGAAGTGTCATTCAGGATATCTTTGATGATTGGGGCATTGAAAATGCAGAAGATGACAGTCAGTCGGTATCTAAAGCTCCAGATACTGTGGAAATTGAATTGAAAAGTTTACTAAATGACACAAAAACACGAACTATAGAGGAAAGCACAGTTGTACTGGTTGAAGAAGAAATTACATGCATGGAAAAAGAACCAGTTGTAGATGCTGAAAAGGCTTTAGAAGTTGCTAAACAAAACAAAGAAATGCAAGTATCAAAGGAACAACTGGATAACAATCAAACTATAAAGAAACAACAAGATAGTATAAAACCATTACTCAAAGACCACTAACTCATTCTATATCACAGGCTGTTAGAAAGTCTACAAAAGATTCAACACGTGATACTGCGGCATTTCGTCAAACTTAGCAAATTATCCCTATTAATCGTAGTCGAAATTTAACCAGCCAACAACCTTCACAGGTTGAAATAGCAAAAGCATATACCACGACGAAGAAGAACAAGTACAAGTCGAACCAGTCAGAGTCCAATTCCATCGCTCCATACTGAGGAAACACTAAGATTTTGGAGGACCAAAATCAATCTAAAGAGGGGGGTATGTGACATCAATCAAATCTCAACCTACATCAGTGATAATACATCGACGGTCGACTTTCGAACACTTTTGGACACATCACCACCTTATCATCATAGCATACACCAAGACTGTGACGCACCTTAGTCCACATCAGAGATAGGATATGGACCCCCGACCTTTGGACACTTTTGGATACATCACCACCTTATCCTAGCCCCTCAACATCCTAAAACCAAAACGTATATAAACCGAGACTTCACCCAGCTCGGGCAGTTCTTGTTCCTCTTCTAGTTGCTGTACTCATACAACCCCTATTCTCCGGTTCGGTGTTATTTTGTAAGTGTTTATAATAAAGTTTTATAAAGGAAAATAATAAGTAGTTGGGTTACGACTCAGCCTTCTTACTACCACCCAAGTACCAACTTTACGTGACAGGAGCCGCCTCGGACCTAAGACTGATAATATAGGACTTGGGTTAAGTAGTAGAAAGGTAGTTGCGATACACTGTGTGGTTTTTAATAGTTCTTACACACGGTGTGTACGCGAACCTTTCCCACCAAACTAGATTAAGAGTGGGGCCGCTCCACTGGGATACGTCGCAAGAGAGGGTAGGAGATCCGACCGGCCTTGGATACAGTGTCCGGCCGTGGGAGGGAGGAATCCGTCTTCAATGTCTCTGCCATGTACATAGCTTTGTTTCCCCCTCCTTCCATTGTGTCTAAGGCATGGGCCTGCTAGGTAAGCCTTACCGATGAGTCCACTAGCAGGCTCTGGACGAAACACACTTTTTTTCTTCTTTTTCTCCGTCTTCCTTCATATATCCGTGATAATTGTAGGCTGCTGGCTATAGATGTCGCTTGCCGGGGTGTAGTACTGCTGTATTTCCTTCTTATTTAGATGTCGTGGAAGAAAAATCGGACTTTGGAAAAGTACGAGGCGCCGGGATTTAAACCCGGGATCCGAACGTTTGTACTCTATGGCGCTAACCACTGCGCTGCCGTCGTCCGACACTAGTTGGTTTCGAGTGGTGAGATTTGCGTTCTCGTGTGCCGCCACGAGAGGAAATCTCAGTGTGGGTGTGCTTTCTGAACGAAGAACGCGGATTCGTTGTTCACACTTTTCGTTAGGAAAGTGAGGGTGCCCATTGATTATAGCCAACGTTAATGAATGAAGATAGGAGGAGGAAGCCTCCTACCAACGTGGCTCGTGGGTGACATTGTTTATTGGAAAAATAACTACCCGCTTTCTCCGTTATTTGTAAGAGTGCGCAATAAACCTAAGCATTGTTCTAAGGACCATCCATAAACCGAAAACACTTACAGGGTTAGAGATTCCTTCAAGCTATTAAGATTACGTCAAAGGATTCAGTTTATAGTATATAGTATGTAGTAGATCAGTATATAGTATATAGATATAAGTTTCAGACGGCGCACGGACCATCGTACGCGCCGTAACAGAGAGAGTTATAAGAATATACATAAAATGTAATTAAACATCGCAAAAGTAACTTAATTAGAAATGACTAGAATGATGTATAATATAATGAATTCAAATTGTCTAAAAAATATTACAAATTTATAGAGATCTTACTATAAAATGCTTTTAACAGAAGCTGATACAGTTATATAGCATTTTCAAGCATTTACGAACATTAATGTACGAATTTGAAATTAGCAATATTGAAGCGCGGTACTCGGAAAGACGAATGTACATGGATAATTGTATGCACTAATCAACGATACGGTTATAATTGCATGCTTGATAGAAAAATATCATCGTAAAATTGATATGATTTCATGGAAACGCGTCTAACTTGGTATCTCGAAAGTATCTTAAGCAAACTAATTAGCGTGCCTGTTATGTCTTTTAAAATGTAAATTAACATGTAACAAAGAAACCTTCATCAATTTGATTCGCTTCAAACTGCGCAAATAAGTAGTATAAATAATATTTGTGATAGATTTGGCATCAATTCCATGTTTCCTTTAATATTTGCCTTTAGAAAGTCCAATTCGTTGCACGATTATACAAATTACTAAAAAAATGTCTATATTAGTAATTTATTTATTTTGCATTAATCGTGACATGTTAGTTGCATTATGTTATATGTAAACTACCACAGAGGAAAAATGATAATCTTTCAGTTATTAGTTTTCTGATTTTAATGTCATTTTATGAGTACTTTAACACGAGGTACTTGTAAATGAAAACAACCAATTAGGTCTAAAAACATAAGCCTGTTACCAAAACTCTTATTAAATTGAACAAGCTTTTCAAAAATCGAACGTGTATATTAACGCGAACTTATTATTTGACTGATTTGACTGACATCCGAAATTGGTGAGATCATATGAAATTTTGCTTTTCGCGGTTCGGTGTATAAGAACGCGTCACCGATTGCTCAACTTTCGATATAAAAAGCGGATCAAGTCTACCGGATTATCCTACAGACACGCATTAATTCGTAAGAGTTAGTCATCATCTGGATAATAATTATCTGAAGAAACTTTCAACGTGAAAATATAAAATTTTCATTGATTACATATTGCGTTCGCCATAATTGAAAAAATGGTAAACCTTCGATCTCATCTTTCTAATACACATTTTCTTTACCTCGTGATAAATAAATTCTTGGAAATTTAGGAAAATTTTCAGTGATCACTTTAAGGAATTTGACAAATTTCCAACGAGACTATGTGACACCGTTAGGTAAAAGTGATTCAAATGTAATAGCGATATTAAACGAGAAATCTATAAAGGTGTCATTAGAAATTCTAAGAATGTCTCTGCATCTTTATCTTAGGTATTACGCCAATAGTTTTCATTACCGTGATGTAATATTTATCATGCTTATTTTGTACGTAAAACGAATCGTTGGAATATTCCCGAAGCTAACGAAGCATTTCCCAAAAGTTAAACCGAAGAAATTAACGCGAATAGTTAAGTGAAATTTTTCCATTAACTTGCTGACCAACCGGCAAATAAAAAATCATAAAAATTCTTTCAATGTGTTGAGGTCACGCATAACTTCTTTTTTCATTGACGATTACCAAACAGGTAAAATTTCGAAATTGTACGAAGGCCACGTGACCAGATCGTATTGGAATTTGAAGTGCATGGAAAAAGACAACTCGAAGTACAAACCTTGAGCTGTACTACTCGAAGTACAAACGTGAACTAATGGATGCAGAAAAGCAATTAACGCCAAACATCCGAACAGCATCTTGGATCCCGTCATTGTTCTGAAATAAAAGAAGTGACGAATTAAAAAGACGCAGGACTAATAATAATAAAGGAAACTTAGTTCGTATTATAAATTGAATTTACATCAGAAAAGAAGCACGATCAAGCGAAACAGATCGTAGAAATGACAAATATCATCGATATACGTTTCAGTGTAATTTCACTTTTGAAAATTATTTAGTTTAATACGATCGTATTCATCGCTCTGAAACTTTCATTGTGCTGCAATTTGTGCTGCGTCTTTTTAATTTCTCTATCTTTCTGTGTTTTCGGAAAAATTACTTGAAAGATTAAGAATTGCTTGCCTTATTTTATTTTCGATTAGTTAGGATTTGATTATTCCAGGTAAGCGTTATTATTTATAACAGGTTTTATCACTTGTTTATTATTTAGGAGTTTGTTATTTTAGGATTAGTACCTTTTAGGATTTCTTATCCTTCGAGTTTCTGTTTCAGATATCTAGGTCTATTTCAAGATGTTTTATTACATTAGGATTATTTATTCGATTAAGATAATTTAAGAGTTTCACAATGTACAAAGAAATAATCGCGTGAAATTTAGATTTATGCTTTAAACGTATTAAACACGCGGTAATTTCAATGTCTATAGTCTCGAACGTGTTCTGATTAGTTGTGTCATTGTCTGTGACATTGAAATCACAAAAATCCATTGCAAGTGTGCTGTCATGCAATGTGGATGTAATTGGGTTTTTTGGGTATTTCCTGTATCATCTGATTTGTACAGTACTATTTTAACGCAAGGACAGGAAAGTTATTATATATTTCCCGTCCATTATTTGAATCGTTGTGAAGTGTAACGAATTATATTCGATTCGAGGAGATGTTAATGAATTACCCATTTCATATGTAATTACATGGAAATAAAAATCATTGCAAAAATAATTGATCTAATGACAACGGAATTTCCAATATTTTTTTGTTTCGTCACGTCTTTTTCATAATATATCTTTTATATGTACGTGATTTATTAATCGTTCGAATGGAAATAATTATTCGTATAATATTCAAATGATTCTAGCCATAAAATAAATTAAAACGATACCTGTAAAGATCAGTTAAAGAAAAGCGTTGGTTGCAACTTCCAAAACGGGCTTTCTAGAAAGTGAGAAATATTTTGATCAGATTTTTATAATATTTAATTTCTTCAAGAAACAACTTGTTTTAAGGTAAGAAAAAAACTATTTTACATTTTCATGAGAAAATTTACATGAGAGCTTTTTCATAATTTCTAATAGCGCTTATTGTATCTTTTGGAATAAATTAAAGAGAAGTTGAACGTGGATGTGCTTAGCGGTGTTTCAAAAATGTTGTAACAACAATAGTAGTATAAATATTTATTTACCGAGTCAGTGATATATGGCGCCAAAGAGTGTGCAACTATTCCGAAAATATGAATGAAAGATACGCTCTGCGATCTGACTGGCGTGGGCAGAAGTTCTGCTGCATACTGAAGACCAACATTGGCTGCCATGTTCAGACAGAATCGCGACAATATTGACATTACTAATTTCGCGAGCACTGGGGAATAAATTAAAAAATACAAAATTAATCCTGGATACACAATACTTGATTGTAAGTTTAATTAAAAATATAGTCCGATCGAAGCTTAATCAAAATCAAATTAAAATTTCACACAAACTTTAAACTTCTATAAATCTCCAAATTCTAGAAAACCAACATATAGAAAATTATTGCTTCTAAAATGTGCACACCTCTTTCAATTTCGCCACTAAATTAATTCCTAATAATTCCTAAATTCTAGTTCCATCAAAATAATTATTTTCCAAGATTAATACCTTCGAAGTTGCCAAAATTCTTTTACATTCATCATAAACTTAATTTCAGATTTTTCTCAATAATACGTCATTATAATCGTTTTAATTTTACTTTAATAAACAGATCGATATATTTACTGGAATGCAGCATAAGTTCAGCGATACTGAGTACACAGGTCATTGCCATCGTGAGAAATCCGCAGAGTCTACGACCCCATCGGTCGAGCAACAGGGCGAGTAATAACCCAGCTGGAAGTTCTGTGGCACAGGCGATCGAGAACGACACGAACACCGAGCTCTGGATAAGTTTTAATGAATACACGTGACCGTCGAACGGGATCAGGGTGAAACACCTACAAGATTGTATCGGTTATTTATGAAGGTTTTCTCGCAACATGAACTCGTATCTTATACTTGCCAGAATGCAACTAGAAGAATAGTGTTTCTCGCCAACCGTGGCGTTCTGAACAGATCGAGCAGCGTCGCTGATTCTTGAATTTTGTCCGGTGCCTCCATGTTACTCTGCAAGAATTTATTTCGAGAATAATTAACGAAAGATATAATACGAGTCGTGCCTTTAGCCCTTACACAGTTCAAAATTCATAACACACTGAAAAGAAATTTTATTTTCATTTTATTCGTCATTAATAGATAGCACGAACAGTGGCACTTTGCATTCTGTTTTATGGAATTAGTCGGCATGGCTTTTGATATCGAGATTTATTAATATAATGGGTGGTTGGTTGATTAAATACTTTTCTGATCCGAAATACAGTCGGGAACAAAACTAAGTGGATTAGTGGAGAAAATGTAAAAATTCATTTCAATCATTTGCTGAACTATCCGCATATTATTAGAAGGAAATATAATAAATAAAACTCAAGTATATGAGGCTGATACTAATTTGATTATACTTTCTTCACATCTATTTCCATTAACTATAGCAGCTTATTTTTATCCCCGATTGTACTTGTAAATTGTAAATATTTTATAATTTCTATATAAATTCCCAGATTTACTTCAAATTTTGTACGAGATCGATATAATACCACAATGGAATCGCGACAGTCAAGTTTCATTTCATATTTCATTTTTCATCGCGTTTCATTTTTAAAACCTGTCTATGCATGTTAAAATACATTCGCGAGTCTGTGTGTTTTCGACGTGAATCAAATATATCTGTCAGCACAGATTCAAGTACTGTACCGTATGATTTTGCGTAAGCTTTCTAGAATTCTATTTGATCGAACTTACGACGAATATATCGCAAATACGCGAGTCTGGATTTCTGCGATTGATCCTAGCTATTCTCCGTAGTTTCTCAACAACCTTGTCCATCATCCCGTTGGAAACGTACCAGCTTGAACAGAGCAAATACGAGTGATATGGATCGATAAGTAAATTTGCATAAATCTCAAAGCGCAAGTTGAGAATTCGAATAATCGAACGATTAGGAGTTTACTTACCGGGCGCTCTCGGGAAGAATCCACGGTGTGATAGCGACAGATAACAGCGGTATGGCAGTAACGTAAGTAAAATATCTCCAGTTCGCGATATAATAGGCTATCCATGGTAAAATTGTACTGGCCACTGCGAAGTATACGCCAAAGGCGATATTCACGACCAACGTTCGTTTCGAAACAGCCATATATTCGAGCACTGCGGGATAATTGATCGTCGATGACTCTCGGAATAACTGATTATTATATCAAGATACTTAGCGACGATTATTCTTTATGTTGCAGTAATAGAACATGGAAGATTTATCGAGTGAAACCGGTTATTATTAATATGGAGCAATTGATGACGAGCCGAATGAACGATACCATCAACATAATTGTAGGATAATTGTAAGATTATAAATATAATTCCGATTTTAAATTAATCCGTTTACTCTGCAAACGTGAATGTTCCGAGTTTGAGCTGGTCCGTATAACAAAAAGCGCTACATAATGCACGTGTTTTGCTTCTAACGTATTTAAACGAATTACGTGTTGAAAATTTTGTGATAATTTTCATTTCGAACGAATATACAGAGTGGTTGGTAACTGGTGGTACAAGCGGAAAGGGGGTGATTCTACGCGAAAAAAGAAGTCGAAAATATAGAATAAAAATTTTTCGTTCGAGGCTTTGTTTTCGAGAAAATCGACTTTGAATTATCGCTCGATACGCGTGCACTTTATCGCGTCTCGTTATAACGGATCTCACTGTAGATCGTTGTCTCGATGGAAGAATTAAAAAAAAAATTTGTATTCTATATTTTCGACTTCTTTCCGCTTGTACTACCAGTTACCAACCACCTTGTATAACTCGATTTAAGAATATCAAGATATAACTGTAGTATCGTGGACGAAAGGCCTGGGAAATATCGGACGAACTATGAACAATGTCGCGAGAGCCGAGGCACCGTCGGGCCCATCAATGTGTCATCGGTCTTTTCAAGTGCATAGTTTCGCGGAAAAGACCTACGTGACCCTGGCTACGAGCGTCTGCAGAACACGTGTGCGGTGGGCCTAGGAAAAGGACAACAGAATGCGACAACGGCCAGCTTCGAGTGTCATGCCAGGACTTGGCATGAGTTGAAGAGGGGGCTAGTGAAAGAATTTTCGAGGAAAGTCAACAGTAGGCAAGTACATCAGAAACTTGAAGAAACAAAAAAGGAGAGTGATGAAGCATGTTTGGCTTACATGTATCGCATGCTCGAAATAGCCAACCATGTGGACATGGAGGAGGAAGCAAAGGTGGAATACATAGTGGATGGAATAATAGACGACGAGAACAATAAGGCTGTATTGTACGGCGCTACGTCAGTCAAAGAGTTGAGGAAGAGGCTAGTGATGTACGAAGAGCAGAAGAGTCGTAGAGCAAAGTCGATTGTGAAGTCGGCTAAAACCCAGAAGAACGGGAAGCCCAGTCAATCTGTAGATGCAATGAAGAAAAGAAGATGCTTCATTTGCGGTAGTGAGGATCATCTAAGTGTTAAGTGTCCGGAGAGGGGAGAAGGTGTTAGGTGTTTCAAGTTCAGCGGATTTGGACATATTGCAGCGAGGTGTACGGCACAACCGAAAGAGACTTGCGTAGTGTCAAGATCCGAAAAGGGGAAGTATGTGAAGGAAGTGGCGATAGATGAATGCAGGTTTGTGGCACTAGTGGACACGGGTAGTGATCTCACGTTCATTCGATCAGACGAGTATGCGAGGTTAGGGTCGCCACCGCTAGGTAAATGCAAGCTTAAGTTCGACGGTGTTGGTTCCGCTGGCAATGAGACCTGGGGTGAATTCACTAAGGTAATGACGGTTGATGGGTGTAAACTGCCAATCACTTTGCACGTTGTCTCAAACAAAATATTGACGAAGCACGGCCTGTTGTTAGGCACTGTTTTTCTGGATCAGGTAGAGTTACGGGTTAAACGAGGCGAAGTGACTTTCTTGCGGCTTGACGAACAGACTAACAAAGACGTGTCGGATGTGTTTAGAGTTAACGTGGTAGAACAGACCGACGAAACAGACCTAACACACGTACAGGAACCGCATTATCGTGAAGCGATTCGAGATATCGTTAGGGGGTATAGGCCGGAGAAGAAGCGAGACGTCGGAATAACCGCAAAAGTAGTTTTGGAAAGCGACAAGCCGGTAGCGCGAAGACCGCGAAGACTGGCGCCGTCGGAAAGAAAGGAAGAAGATGATTTGATGGAAGCGTGGGCAAACGAGGGTGTCATCAAATCGTCAGACTCGGAGTATGCGAGTCCGATAGGTGTAATTAGAAAGAAAGATTTGTGTGTGCGTGTGGCTAGATGGGCCTTGTTACTAGGCGAGTTTAAGTATCAGGCGTGTCATCGGCCGGGGAAAAGTATGCAGTATGTAGATGCTCCGAGTAGGAACCCCCTGCCGAGCACTATGTATGTAACGGAGAGTGAAGACGGGCTGATTGCACGGTTGAGAAGGGCACAGAACAAGGACTTTGAAGTCCGTAGGATTTTGGACGCCGCAACGTGCAGTCAGGCCGATGGGCAGGTAGTAAGAAACAATATTTTGTATAAGGAGTGTGAGGACGATGTGCTAATAGTAGTATCGAAGGCGATGCGGGCTCAGGTAGTCAGGCAAGCGCACGAGCGTGGGCATTTCGAGGTTACCAAAACAGAAGCTATGGTCAAGAAGGACTTCTGGTTCAAGGGGTTACGCGAAAAGGTCGAACACGTGGTATCCAACTGCCTTGACTGTAGCCTAACCCAACGAAACATAGGTAAGCTAGAAGGGAACCTGCGAAATTACAAGAAAAGAAGAAAGCGTGCGAAGCAGTACCGAAGGAAGGACCCACACACACCTCGATTTTATGAAACCTTGGGTCATAAACGCCGAAAGTGACGCATCTGATGACAGCGAGATAGAAGGCAACATCTGAGGGCAGATGTTATTGCAGGATGGCCGAATGTAGTATCGCGGACGAAAGGCCTGGGAAATATCGGACGAACTATGAACAATGTCGCGAGAGCCGAGGCACCGTCGGGCCCATCAATGTGTCATCGGTCTTTTCAAGTGCATGGTTTCGCGGAAAAGACCTACGTGACCCTGGCTACGAGCGTCTGCAGAACACGTGTGCGGTGGGCCTAGGAAAAGGACAACAGAATGCGACAACGGCCAGAGTGTTAGTCGAGAAGCAGAGCGCGAGTCGAGAAACAGGGTGCGAGTCGAGAAACAGAGTGCGAGTCGAGCGGAGACGGAGGTTGCGAGTGGCGTTGCCGAGAGAGTGTGGATTGCGCTGTGTTCTGTATGTTTGGTGTGAATAGTTCAAGTTAAGCCACAATCGTCTTTTCTGTCTGATTAACATCTCTATATTGTCCACTTTTTGTAAACATATTACATCACGATATTACATTTATGATGTTATTATTTTACTAGTATAACGATTATTGCACTATATTCTATAAGATGGAGCTTTTGTACGAACAATTTCAGGAACTTTTATAACAAAGGAAAGTACTAATTTTTAACATTAACTACCCACGACAATTTACGACAATTATTTTAACCTACGTTCTTACTCTAATTTTTATTCGCTCGCCTAATGATTGAATTTTTAATCAATCATTGTTGATGAAAAATTGCGATGATAATTGCATTGCGGATCTTTATGCAAATGCATATTTTCGTGGATACAATAATACAATTGAAAGATTTGATACAATCGAAAGGACTTGGGCAAAAGTATGTTTCTATCCATTAAATATCATCGATAGTGCTGTACTTTTGGATATTTTACAAAATTTTGCGTCATACGCATTCTATAAATTTTCGTATCTTCGAATCACCCATAATTGCATAAAAATCCGCTGTTTTGTGATAATGAATATTAATGACGGTGGAATTTAAGATCCCTGGATTCAGTAACTTGTCTTACTCTAATACATGTATTGCACGTTTTTGGAAGACTAAAGATTCTTTGCTCGAGATCAACGCGACAAATATTGTACTTCGTGGTGAACGTTTCGCTACAGCCTTTCGACCTCTGTGATCGAGTTTTCGCTTTTCCTCGATTTTATACTCGATCTCCGTAGCATGCTACTCCTTAAAGGTTCACCGCGAAGCGACGCTCTCATCGAATTCCTCGCACTGCATCTAGAAAATGATCGGAACATGGCGACCGGTGGTGTCTCCTCGTCCTCGCGTTTCCTGTCAAAACATTGCGTTTAAAAATATTGAATCCAATCGCTTAAAGATTTGAATAACTTCCCAACTCGATCCTTCTCTTCTGTTCAAAAGATTTAAAAAGCATTTGAAGAAAGAAGATAGTCCAGTTTTCTTTTGAGAGATTTAACAGATTTTAAGAAGAAAGTAATACGAAAGCATACGAAGATGTAGATCTAACAGAATGCTTGAGAATCTTGAACTTCGAGCTTGAAGATCTGTGAATATCTTTGAAAAAAGGAGACCGAAAGTTCCTTTATGTGATTTTACCTTCCGATACAAGGTACATCCCATATCTTCTGATCTTTTCCAAAATCCTCGCTGTCCTGCAGCGTCTGCGGAAGATCCTTATTCAATGTTTCCGGCAAAAAGAGAGTCAGAAGACCGCCCATAATTCCGAGTGTGCCCAGCACAAGAAGAGGTTGGAACGAGGACACAACATTGAGATAGACTACGAAGGGTGCGAGGATACTAGCAACGTATCCCATTATATGTATCAAAGCTACACCCTGAGCTCTAACCACAGTTGGTAATACTTCAGCCGCATATTGGAGACCGATATTGTATGAAATGTTTATCCAAAATCTACCGAGAATTGCCAGAGAAGCTGTATATATACCTGAAGAAAAAATTTTAGCATTAGTTTTTAATTCTAATTTTTCATGAAATAATTTTAGAAAATTTTAAGGAATAAAAAGGGAAGAAATTATTTTATCTGTCTGTAATTTGTCTGGTTGTCTGCAATAGTTGATACAAGCATTTGCTAAGCTTAATATAAGCGTGCTTAGCTCTAAGCTAAGCATAAGCAATAAGCTTCTTATCTATAAAACGTTAATCTAGCCAATTTGAATCTAAGGGATTGTATTATGGATTACGGCTACTGAAAGCCATATAGCACTGCTGGAGCACTGAAGCCCATCATTTTGAGGACTATTGCCAACGCCCTTTGATATATGCGGAAATACGAAGCGATCTTATGATCAAAGCAGTAGAAGGGGAAATAAAATATCTATACAACGGATACATGATAGGGCTTGGAAACTATTCTAGCAATGTAGCAAATAATCTACAAGCATTTGCATGTTATAAATATTCCAAAATATACATTTTCTTCCTTTCAAAAAGCACAATGTTATACGAATGAAAAATATTCGTCTGATTAAGTCAGAATTATCGACTTAGGTTGTTTAGAAGATTGATCAGTAATATAGAAGGGTGAATATATAAAAACGAAATGTACGAACTATTGGAAACGGCAGAAGCCCAGATGCTGAAGATACCAGAAATGACGAGGGAACCACACGCCAGCCATCTTCTGCCCCATCGATCAAGAACGAGCGTGAGGAACGTGTCAGCAGGCAGCTCGGTTGCTGCAGCAATCGTGAACGTAACAAACACGTCCAGGCCTAAATTATCGACGTTTCGTACGTGACCATCGAACACCAAAGAAATCGCCATCCTATATTTCGTAAAACAATTTCATATGATAAAGAAATGCACGCTATCATATTTCATGTGAGAAGCAAATTCCTTGCTTCAGAAATGAAGTATTTTTAGACAAAAGATATAAAACTGTTCGTGAGATTTTTACAAGATACAATTCCGATTTTACGTCAATCTATTTGATATCTGTTTAATAGCGATACGAACCAAATAACAATAAATAGAATCGTGATATTCCGTAGTCGTGGCGTTCTAAATAGATCCAACACGGAGTACGTTTTGTCTGCTTCCTCCTCTTTGCAGATTCTGGCACAGGTTTCCTGTTATTAGCAAATTTTTAACTAGTTAATGTCGTTTGTCTGTTTTTCTTACAAATTTATGTGAATCTGTTATGTGTACAAAGATTACGATAAAATCCGGAAGAAAGTTTATGTTATATTTGTATGAGACGATCCTTTCGAAATAGTTTACTTGGACGTTCGCAAATTTTTTCATTTTACTTTATAAAACATCAAACCTCTGAAAGTCGATTATCTCCTTATATCGTACATTAATGTTAATATTGTCATGATCTATTCATAGACTGAGCAGTTTCCAAATGTTTAATCTATTTGTATAAAAATTTTCAAAGATAAAAACAATATACAAATTCAATAAATAACATTACAGAAATAGACAATAACAGACAACAACAGAAATTGACAGCAATTTATCGCTGGCAATTTAGGTGATGAATAAGATATAAAATTACTAGGTTGTAAACAAATTTTCATTACGTAAAAGACCCAATTAGACTTCTATTCAAAGAAAATGATTATATGATATGCTTAAAGGCATATAAATTGGTATTTATAGAACGCACATAAAGCAGGAAAGATCATAAAAGTAGAAAATACGGAAAAGATTGCGGTAATCGGTTTATTTACCCGGAATCGTCTATAGATGTCATCGGGCACCTTGGTGCCGTTGATTCGCTCGAATTTACCAAGGATTTTAATGGCCCTGTCTATCTGACCTTGGCTGACCAGCCATCGAGCGCTTTCCGGTATCAACCATGGCGTACCTACAGCTAGAACAAGAGGAACTGAGGTGACAATACAGGTCATCCTCCAGTCGGCCAAATAATAGGCGATTCAGGGTAGAATGCAAGTTGCAAATGTGAAGAATATTGCGATCGACATATTCGCCACGAATGTCCTCCACTTTGGTCCAACGTATTCTAATACTGGAATAAAAAACATAATATTTAGAAGAATCATCTGTGAAAGAAATATTCTGTGAATAAAGAATGGAACAATATATTAGGTTGTCGCAGAAATTTCTTTCGTCTCGTAAGGAGATAATAGACGCATACTATTTTTTGTTTTATATTATTTTATTGAATTATATTCATTGGGACAAAATAGATCACACGTAATTCAATAAAATAATATAAAACGAAAGAAACTTTTGGGGCAACTTAACGCAATATGAAGAAGAAAAATTTGAGTTACAAATATATAAAAAGTAGATATACAATATATAGATTAATTTAACAAACGTGTTTAGTTCTACGATTAAATCGTGTTTAGATCTAATAACAAGGACTTTAATAATTTCCCGATGATTGTTCGAGCCCATTTAAATTTCCGTAAGTGTTTCGATACTTATCGACAAGAATACGTTTCTATTTACGAATCATACAGGGTGGTTGGTAACTGGTGGTACACGCGGAAAGGTGATGATTCTACGTGAAAAAAGAAGTCGAAAATATAGAATAAAAATTTTTCGTTTGAGGCTTTGTTTTCGAGAAAATCGACTTTGAATTTTCGCTCGGTACGCGTGCACTTTATCACGTCTCGTTATAACGGATCTCACTGTAGATCGTTGTCTCAATTGACGTTATTTTTAAAATTTTTTAAATTTTTAAATTTTTAAATTTTTAAATTTTTAAATTTTTATTCTATATTTTCGACTTCTTTTTTCGCGTAGAATCACCCCCTTTCCGCTTGTACCGCCAATTACCAATCACCCTGTATTTCTTAAGGATACAAAAGGTAGAATCACGCGTAACTAGCAATATCATAAATTAACTGTGAATAAACGGATCGTTAGAGTCAAAGGATCATTTACATAATTCAAACACGAGCGTGTGTTACCTTGTTAAGCTATTTGTGGTAGATATTGAAAGATCGATAAGCCTGAGATACATATTTATGTCGAAACGAACATTCTCTACGGAAAGTCGAGTCTAATTCGATGAAAACAATTGACTTCCTGAACGAACATATCGATATATATCCACAGTGCAATGACAAGTAAATATTACTCTATTTTCGTACAAGAAAACAGATTAAAACGATGAGAAGTTATCTTGAACAATTGAACTGACCTTCGCGATGAATGAATCTCGCAATTTCACGAATACGTAGACGAAATTAATGTCTGGTGCGTATACGTCCAATAAATTAGAAACGCAAGGTTGTAACTCTTTAATCGCATAACAGGACAAGATGCGATAAACACGTGGAAATATATCATAGTGAACAACATCTATTTGTAGTTGCCGTAAAATAGGGAGTAATTGCTCTTAATGAAGCAACCGTGTTAGCCACTTAATAGTGGCTTGCTTCTAATCCGGAATCACCTTCAATTAGTTGTAACTAGTGGCTTCCTGATAATTACCGCTCAGTGGTTGTTTCTTTTTTTTTTTTTTTGCTTTATTATAATTGCGATGCTCGAACCATGTTTACCATGGAACTCGCTTCCTTATTTAAGATCACTTTGTACCATTGATTTTTACTTTTCATGCTTCATAATGAACCAATTTATAATTCATAATAAACCAAAATGACGAACGTTCGTTTAAATCACGAGTTTCAGATATTTCTATTCTCTAAAATTACCTGAATTAATTTTTATTAAATAAAATAGCTATAGGATAATTCCACAAATCAGATATTTTGAGCAAATATCTCGGAATTTCCTGTTTAATTCGCCGTAAATTTTCCCAATACGCTCTGGACCTCCTACATATATATAACGTGTCTATACATAACTGTTAATTCATCATTTTCTCGTAATCCTAACAAACAATGCTTAAAAACTTTAACTACATTTTGGATTATTATCTCGCACGAATAAATTTTAAGCTATTAATCGCTTTCCTGAAAATCTGGGTTGGTTATCAGCTTCGGTACGAGACCATCGAGTAACTCCGGTACGCATGAACGGAAATAATCTCCCAGTTATATCCAAATGTTTAATAATTTTCTACATAGAAATTTAATGAAAAACAAGAATAGAAGAACCTCGCATTACAAAAATCAACTTCCATGAAATCTAAATATTATTTATGCTGTCTGTAATTTTCAACATCTTCTTTCGCAAATCATCATCACCATCATCATCATCACCATTGCGACAGCCATTCTAAAATATATGTATCATTAATTTAATAGAAAATAAGAGTAGAAGAACCTCACGTTATAAAAATCAACATTCATAAAACCAACAAAATATCGTTTTTTAAATATATGTATCATTCAGTTTGTATTGCCTTTACAACGCGTAGATAGGGCGAGGAGATCTCTTCTGAAGACGAGATATTATTCTCATAGAAAGGATACAGAAAGGAGAAGAAGACGTAAAGAAGCTTCTCTGAGACCACTCGTTTCATCACTTCGCCTCTCAAGGTTTACTGCCTTTAACATTACATTATTCGCGCAGAAAAAGTATTCGCTTTTCTCCCAGCTGTTTCCGTCACCCTGTTATTTCATATCGTGTTACCGTTCGATCAAAAGCGACAACTCATTTATTGTAAACGAAGATTCCGTGCGGCACAGTTAGCAAAGATAAATTACAGACGATCGTATTAATAATAATAATCTGACCGATATCTCGCAATGCGACCAATCGATAAACGCGAGCACCGTCCAACGCAAGGACGTTGTTAACGTTTCGAAACTGATTAACGTTCGTTCTCTTCTTTCTTTTCTTTCGTTTCTTCCTTCTCGCCTGTTGGCTCGTAAAAGTATCTTAGCATTTATAGACATTTTTTATTTATTTATATTTATTATATATGATGGTATCATAATTAGTACAACAAAGTATTATTACGTTTCTGTTATATATTCATGAATATATTGGAATTTCATTAGGATCGTAATAAAGTCATATAATAATTATATCGAATATGACGTCAGAATTATAAATACGGTTATTATAATGCAGAGTTTCAATTAAGTAAATTTAAAAATCTATATACAAGATACAAAATTATTTAGCGTAATTATATATTTCACAGTAATTACAAAAATATTTAATTATAAAAATAGTCAAACATTTATTATATTAATAAATCCCGATATTTGATAACCATTTATTACATGTTTAAGATAACTATTTATGCTGTATATTTGTACTAAATAAATGTTTGCATTAAATATCTCGTAACTTCTATGTGCATCTTCAGAAATGCTTCAAACTTTACCAATATAATCATTACAATGCTAATGAAATTTCAGAATGTTTTATATAACACATATTCTACATACATATAATTTTTCTGTGGCAAATATGTAAATGCTTTTATAAACTACTAGGTTTATACGCTTTGCAGTCTCATATTTTCCTCCCACTGTTAGCATTATCTGCAGTTTGTATGTGAGTTGTATGAAGTTGATCGAATTCTACGCTTTCAACGAGCTGGTCGAGTGAGGTTCTGCTTGAATAAGTTATAAATCCTGGCAGGAAGAAAGGCACGTGTTATTGATATCGACTGGTTAGCTGGAATGTTGAATAGGAATTTAAAGAACCAACTCAAACTTTATCGATAATAAAATATGGAAAATATGACTGCAAATAATACGTGAAAAATAATGGAAATATTCTATAGGATATTTGAATGTTTATTAGAGAATTTTAATAATAATATGGAACATAAAGAAGAAAGAAATTCGATGATACTAAATAATGATGATACTGAAAATTTCAGTGATTTTTATTAATATAAAATTAACATTAATATAAATAAAAACAAAATCTATTATAAATGATATAGACGAACTTTTTAACTAAATATCGTTAGAAAGAAAAGTGACACAGGTATACATACGAAACAATACAAAAAATTCGCATCTATCTAGAGAAATTTGTTATGAATTTCAAAGTCTGTATAAATACGTATATTAATACATAAATCTTCTAAAGCTCTAAAGTTTTAATGTTTAAAAAAAAGTACAAAAATATTTCTATTAAAATATATATGATATTTTCCACGGTATTTTCTACGCAGTTTCTACAATTAAGGATTTCCTCGTTCCCATCGATTTTCCTCTAGTTGTGAGACCCTCGGATAATCACGTCCCTTTCATTTTATCTTCGCTACGCTCGATTATAAATACGGAACTGAATATAGAATTATTTGCAAATCAATGAATCCGATGATGTAATTTGTTACGCGCTCGAAACGAATTAGTATCACTTATCTTAGTTTCAATCAATATCTCACTTTCTCAAGTCATTGATTAAAATACGATTTACACTCGTACAGATTGAGCCTTCTCTCTCAATATTTCCGTCGAATATTCGTGATCAATCGTTTAATCGACCTTGATAATTAGAATAGAAATAAGAAAATTCGAACGCCAAATCATTAACGAACCAGCCACTTGCTCACGAATCTCGTCAACTTGGCCTTGTTTTGTCGAACAAATTGTAAATTTTTCCAACCTCGGCTTGAGTCATCGATTCAGGGTTAATGCACGTCACCTGAGTTTCTTTGGTCTCGATTTTCACAATTGGAATGCTTTCTGCAGGACAAACTTGCTATTCGATCAAGAAAACTCGTTTCAATGACTCGTCTGATGAACTTTCAATCAGCGTTCTTACGTTTCAACAGAGTCTCTTCAAAAGTTTCAATCAGGGTCTTAACGCTGTACTTTCAGGGTATAAAATATCTTTCAAGACAGAGACTAGTCTAGATTTTCTCTTCAGTATATTGATATTAGAACAATAACTGGAAAATATATTTCTACAGTATTATAATTGAAATTTTTTCATGTAGAGTTATAATAAAATTTTGTATTATAAATTGCCTGTATTATGGATATCAGACAATGAATTCAGCATGAATTATATCGATCTTATATTAAACAATTTATTAGAATTTTCAATGGAATATTTAAAATGTTACTTGATTGTTTTATATTATTATGTGATATTTTTACGAATTTTAAATAAGTTTGCTAGAAGAAGATGTTCATTTTAATTAAAACCATATACATGTATGTATGTATATATATACATAGATTTATAGTTGTGGAAGCGTTCGTTGTAGAACCATTCATTCGTTACCTTCGCTTTCCGTTGGGAAGTGAAAATTTATGAAAACCCTGGTATGCTATAGTTGTCCAGAAATGAAAAGCAATTTTGAACAACTAATCCTTTGTAATCAGAATATTGTCTCGTTAAAAGAGAAAACAAAATTAATACATAACTGATCGCGAAAACATAATTGATCGCGAGTATAGAGGGAAAATATTAGTATAGAAAATGATTGCGAACTAACTACCTTTAAATATTATAAATATTCAATGGTATATATAAATCCAAATATCTTAAAGTTTCATATTTTTATCTTGCATGAAATTTTTATAAAACAGGAAAATTAATTTTTCTCTGTCTCTCTCCCTCTCTTTGATATAAACGCCGCAGTTAAAAAATAAATATGTATGACCTCATGTATATTCATATGTATTTAAGCATCTTTCTTCGTAACTTTGAATGGTTTTCAATTTCATTTAAATTGTTGCATGGCAACGTGAGTTCTGTTGCAAAATTCATATACTTGTAGAAACGTCAGTCGTAAATCAAGCATAACAACAGTTTTACAGTATGTTGTAGAGATTACTTTGTTATTTAAACTTAGAGATCTTTCTGCTTACAGTAATTACAAAAAGTAACTGTACACCATCGTATTTAGAACAGCATTTATATATATACCGATTAATTAAGACTAAGTCTTAAGATAAGACTGATTAAAATATTAGCTTTCGTATCATTTGTAATACTTTCATACATGCTTATAAATAATTAATGCTATCAAAATGAAACGTAAAAACTGATTTAAAAAAAAGGAAGAGAGACGCTTCATTGGGAAATAAGGATACATACGTACAAGTACTTTTTGTAGCCACTGTGTGGCTTTCAAACTCAATTCCAGGGCAAAAAAGAAATTATTGAAAAACGGTTACCTAATATGTACATCATAGTGAAGCAATTATCAAAGGCGAATCCAACGAAAAAACGACACAAAGTGAACTGCCAGAAGCTACCCGTGAACGCAGTAGCCACCCCAGCGAGAAATCCCATTAAATTAGCTCCGAGCAAAGCTGGTATTCTTCCATATTGATCAGCAACCCATCCAAAAATTAATCCTCCGAAGATAGCGCCGATGAAGAAGATACTTTGAGCTATGGTTGGCAGTGCATCATACTGACAAACCCATCCCAGCTGCAACAGAAAACTACAGTCGAATGATTTACTTCTGATCACGATCAGCATCACGGGAATCTTATAGCAATTTCAACGCCTCGATTAAACGAATTTTCGATCAAAGTTTCGAAATTCCTAATGAAGCGCGCCTCTGTCCTTTTTCCTTTCCCTTTGAGGAAAAAAGAAGGAGAAGCTTAAGACCCTGCGCGTTCTCGCGTCCTTCTTCTGGATGCTTCCTACCCCTCGATGAATAATTCTCCTCCTGACGAGCGACGCAAAGTTCATGGAAATCCACTGGAGCAAAAAGTCTTGCAATTTATGTCGAACAAATCTGTGTGTTCGCGCTGTTGCTCGTTATAACGTTTTATTAAAGTTTCTTTTCAATCCGGTATTTTCATTTTCAGTTTCATTTTCAGATTGTATTTTATTTGGCAATGTAACGCTTGAATTTAGAATGTACTCTGTAATTTCACTACATGCACTAATTATTACTGCAATATGTACTAGTAATTCTGTTACGTACTATAATTTTCCTCTGTGGAAATCGACATTGTTAATTTTCCCACTCCTGAACTGTCGATCTTTCCACAAACGTTTATTCGACCCTTTTCATCGTTCTTCTTTCTTTCCAAAAATTGTACACTACGCTTATTTTTTATCGAAATAGATCATGCAAATAATCGAATACGACATACACAGTATAAAGGGATTGATTGATAGGAACAGATAAAATATTCAAAAAGCAGGAAATTACAAGTCGAACATTTTCTGTCACCTCGGATGCCACAGACGCATAAGGGACGGTGGTATAATTAAATTCCCATCCTTGTTGGCAATCTTTCGTTGGCCACGATGGGTCCGGTACGTGGCTTCCATTTAGCAAAATTTCCGTGTAATTTACATCGTACATGCTGCATCTCGAGTAACCTTCGCGGTTGACTGGTATCGCCAGCGACAGCCTGAAACGAAGGAAAAGATAACGTAGATTGGTTCACGGTCTTCGATGCCGATGGACGTTCCGACAAGCGAGTAATTAACGTTCTATTTGAAACTCGACAAAAAACATTGGGAATCTCGAGTATTTGTTGAGCTAATAATATTGATTGTTAGTCGAGTCTGATAAAACGTATTTGATTGGAATTTCATTTAAAGCGAAGAAAGTTATTTTCAATTGTAGCTGGATGTACGTTAATTGCTGTTTTCCTGTCTTTACAAATTACTCATTCCTTTGTTTCATCAGCCTTTTCGATTATTATTGTCTCGTATTATTATTGTCGAGTATTGTCTCGTGGTTATTATCTCAACGCTTTTATCGTGTCAATTTATTGCGTTGTGTTCATACGGGTTTGTAGAATATATAATAAACAATGCAATGAGAAATGAAAATGAGAAAATTTTGAAGAATTATTAAATTAGGTAAATTGAAGGGAAAGAAGTTCTGTGAAGGAACCGGGTTGGATCTAAACAGATAATAAAGAAAGATGATCCAAGATTTGCGACCTCCGACGTATGTCGAAAACACTTACTCATTAATAACGAATGTCATTAAGATAATTCAGTGACGGTAATTGCGTCTGTTATTCTGATAAATGTTACATAACGAGATAGGAAGTCGATGTCATGATGACTGGCGCTGTCTGAATCAAATCAACCCTATTCACAACCAGATAATACCGTCAAACGATGTTTACATTATTATAATATGAAATCCAATTTGAAGGCTTCGTGAATTTCTATTATCCTTCAATGAAATTATGAAATAATGGCGCAATTTAATGATAAAGATTATTATTATTTCATTAGGCTTGCTGTATAATTTGCTAGATTGTCTTCAACCAGATAAATATATCAATAATTTTGGCAATGGCTATCATCACATACTTTATCGAAAGAGAGAACATTGGTTCTCTTTGATTTTCGATCGTTGAATCGTCGAAAGAAAACTTCGCGGCTCAGAGAAAGTTCTCCTACAAACACGTACATAGCATAAAAATCGGTAACACGCTGAAGTTCTACAGGAAAAAAATCAAAAAGACTTGCTGAGCAAGGCAAGAACTTTCCAATAGAAGGTGAGCATAATAATAAATAACACTTGCACGGATGCTTGCGGAGGAGTCGTTGACTATATTAAACTAATACTAATTATGAAACAATGTAACAGTAACGGTACTAGTCGTAATTAACATACTATCGTTAACATTATCGTGATATCGAAATTTCTTCCCACAAGATCACCGATTAATTGCATCGATTTGCGAAATTCTTAGTGTTCGATGATTATCATAGTCGAGGAAAGGTATTTACAAGATATTAACATCCGCATCTAATCACATCTCGTAGCATCGCGACTTATCACGCGTATCGCCTAACCTTTACATGAATATTGAACGAACGAACACTTCGAACGCATTATGCAAGTGTACGTTACGTTTTTCATTCGCCGGTAAAAGCTTTCAAAAACGAGTTAATGAGCGAATGATACGTGGCATGCGCGAAAGAAACGAATGCTTGCCCATAGAATAGCTGAAAATGATTCGAAAAGTATATTAGCAAAATAACAATAGATTCAGATGATAACTGACCAGTCGACCAGGATTAGTCACAGCCTTTTAACAATTCTATCGATTTTTTGCTACTATTATACTTATTTACTCCAAAGCTAAGATCCTACCTAGGCTAAACTAAACGTTAACTATGACTCACAGTTGGAAAATGCACTTATCTTATACGTAATCATTTATCAATTACTGAGTTCGTTAAGTTCTATTTTTGTTTGCTGAAAGGAAAAAATCTTCCATTAATTAATCATCGCTATATCGTTGTTTGCTATTGTCTTTCGTCTGATCGACAATCATTTACCCATTCCATCGTTGTAGAACTCTTCATTTCGGGTTCCTATAATCTGGTATTTAATATCATCGAATTTATTTTGAAGCACGTGCACGTGCCAAAAAATTAGGTCACGGAAGTTTTATGCATTTCTGTGAAATCTGAAAGGGCAAAATTGCAAAGTACACGTGTGACACGTGGAAATATATAAAACATCGGAAAGTAGCACGCTTTGTAACGTTTAATCGAGGTAAAACAATTTTTTATCCAGCTTCTAGTTTTTTCTTTCGCTTCCTTTATATTCTGAAAAATATGCGTAAAAATCCGCAGGCTACGTATTATGACGTAAACGGAATGGAACGAATCAATAATAGAATAAATTAAATAATATTAATATTAAAATATTAAATAATATTAATATTAATATAAAAATTATAATAATAATAATCGATAATAAAAGAAATTAAGGACAATGGAACACATATTCGATTTATACTAAATATCCGCGGCTGTCCTGATATTTATTGCCAGTCGCGTACATACGTTCAAGTTATAATTTCTAATACCATTAGAAAGTTAGGAGAATTTTAATCGAGAACGAGCTCTATACCCTTTGAACGTAATTTGTTCGTCACTTAATCGCTGCACGCGGTAAACACTAACGAGCAGCTTTTAAACAAAAGTATTTGTACGTTATGGTCAACAACGGGGTGACTAGTTATTAGCGCGTTCTCCTGTTTCATTGAAATTTTAATTGCATCAACGTAGTACGTTCTATGGTCGACGTCTTAACATAATTGTACGGATCGAATGTCTTTACGTAAAACTGTCCCGTGCATGTTGACGATTCGCGGCCAATCAACGATATCAGGCCGAATGTTACGTGCTCAACGCTATTTTTTCGCGTTCACGCTCTTATTGTTTGCGCGAAGGTTCAACGCGTTCGCGCGGCGTACGCGATAATACGCGCTCCGGGAATTTTATCCAAGGAGCATTGTGCGAGCGCAACACGTTGCGACACCACATCCTTTGCCTCTCTCGAAACGTCTTAATAACGAATTATGGTGCAATCGAACCATGCGCGTATAGCAAAAAGCAATCGTTTCTAGCCGTTCACTTTGAACACCGCGAAGGTTAATTTGGCAACTACATATATATCCATGTATTGTGTTTCTAACGATTGCCAAATGCTATTTTCATGCATATAGTGATGCCATCCTTTTGTTACGAAGGCTTAGCATCAGAGAAATTTTCGGCTTATTACGCATATTGAAAATGTAACGTAAGATTCATCTTTTTTTTCAGCAAATATGCAGAGATACGCACAGGTGCGTTTGAGTATTAGAGCACCTACTGGTTACATTTATTGGAACGCTCTAGGATTTTACGGATTTTACGCTGTAAAACATACGACGTGAATGAAAGTTCGGATTTATAATAAAATAAGCAGAAGATACAATCGGAAAAAGGATCTCAGCAAGACGATAGTATTAGGACAGCGTTAGGAAACGGTAGGCCAAGAAAAGCCGGTCGAAAGATGATTCGTAGAACTAAAGGAAAGTGTTGAGATATTGATCCGTTTCATAGCGCCGATGCGAGCGAAAAGCGAACTAAAAATTGCGCGTTTAAGCACTAAAATGTCTATATACTATCACGAAACTACGAAATATTACTAATCTTCTATTTACAACGAAGCTCGTAAGTCTCGTGACCAATTTACACGAAAAAAGATCGAGTTAGGGACACGATAACGCGTTAATGAAACTTCTAATCTCTAAATCTCTAGAGAGAAATCCTTAAAAGCTGTAGATCCTTAATAAACAATTTACCGATTACGACGATAAGTCCCCTGATGCTCGTAACCAATTTTACACAGAAAACGGATCACTAAAGTTGCAAGACTTTCGAGTTGGAGGGAATGACGCGTTAACGAGAGTGTCGCGACGTATAATGTTTACAACGTTTGCGTGGAAATTAACACGATCAGGAATAAGCTGGATCGTTGTCACCGTTTACGATCGTGTTTCCGAGATGAAAGAAACAGCTACTATTATGCAATCGATCGTTTCGAACTAGTAAACGGCGTAGCGAAATAAAACTCGGTGTAAGTCTTAACATACGTTCACTAGCAGGAACGTGTTTTATTGAAACTTTTACGACTCGCTACCGGCTGCTCCAGCCGTTGCATTATTTGAATAACATCGAAGGTTGTTGACCTAGCAACCGAACGAAGGTGCGATCCAATTGGATGTGGATGTAATTACACCTTGAAATACCTTTCGTCATCGAGCATTTCCAATTCCCCGCCGAGTGTCCTCCATTTTTGCGCTTAGTCTTTACGCTCGATATCGTCGCGATTTGCAAGCACTCGCTAGCAACAGAATGTGCGATCGTCGTCGCGCGTCGCCGTTTCGACAGAATTAACGTCGTTGGAATCTCACAACGATTGAGAATTTACGATTTACTTCGCGCGAAAACCACGATGAACGAGTTATGTCTCGTTCGGGCTAATTTCTTTGAAGTAGTCAATGTGTCGATTTTTAATTTATGCTTCAAATATGTAATATCGGAAAATAAGGATAGAAATTTTTTTCCGATTACTTACAATTTATTAATATTAAATTGAATATACAAATATAAATTGGACAGAGAACGATATTTATTTAACGGAAACTAAATGCAATACTCGTATCTATATCAAATAACTTTACAGTTATTTGATCACTCTCGTCACAGCGAATCTAACACACACACACTCTCTCTCTCTAACAACTCTATCAATTCTCACGACTCTACTCTTCGACGACTCGAAACCTCTAACGACTCTACTCTTCGACGACTCAATTAGCTCTGATCTTCGCCAATACTCTCCTGCTCGGTCGTGCTCGCTCTTGCTCTCGTCCTCTCACACACACACACACGCACACTTTTCGGCTCACATACTCTGGCCTCTCGATTGCCACTCCTTGAAATGTGGAACCGTACTTCTGTTTTGACGCTGCTTATCTTTTCTCGCGTCACTGTTACTAGGCGCTCTTGGATGTAAACAAACCACGAAAGACGACGTACACGGTGTATTCTAATTTCAGCCGATCTGCAATCAAAGCTATTCTACGATATTACAAATATTAAGAATCGAAGATCCAGTGTGGAGAATTTGAAGGGTTGACTCTGAGATTTGAGAGTAATTTCAGAGAATAGAAGCTTAATTCCTGCGATTACTTCCTTCACATACTTCCCCTTTTCGGATCTTGACACTACGCAAGTCTCTTTCGGTCGTGCCGTACACCTCGCTGCAATATGTCCAAATCCGCTGCACTCGGAACACCTAACACCTTCTCCCCCCTCCGGACACTTAACACTTAGATGATCCTCACTACCGCAAATGAAGCATCGTTTCTTCATTGCATCTACAGATTGACTGGGCTTCCCGTTCTTCTGGGTTTTAGCCGGCTTCACAATCGACTTTGCTCTGCGACTCTTCTGCTCTTCGTACATCACTAACCTCTTCCTCAACTCTTTGATTGACGTAGCACCGTACAATATAGCCTTATTGTTCTCGTCGTCTATTATTCCATCCACTATGTATTCCACCTTTGCTTCCTCCTCTATGTCCACATGGCTGGCTATTTCGAGCATGCGGTACATGTAAGCTAAACATGCTTCATCACTCTCCTTTTTTGTTTCTTCAAGTTTCTGATGTACTTGCCTACAGTTGACTTTCCTCGAAAATTCTTTCACTAGCCCCCTCTTCAACTCATGCCAAGTCCTGGCATGACACACGAAGCTCGCAAATATTTTCGCTGATCCCTTCAGCAGCTTCCTGGCGTAGACTGCCTTCTGCCCATCCGACCACATGCACGTATCAGCGACTTCCTCGAACGACTCGAACCATCGTTCGACATTTTCACCTTTGTCGCCACTAAACGACTCTAATGCATCTTCGACGTCTCCAAAACTCAGTGTCGAACCAACACATGCCCTTCGACAATATTCATCACGGTCCTGATACACCCTTCGCGTATCTCTCTTGTATCCTCTTGCGTTTTTCTTGTCATCTTCATCCTCACTTTCGTCGTCGCTTTCTTCTTCCGACGATATGTCGTTACCAACCATGGCCGCTTGTAGCCGTGCGCGTAACTCTACTTTTCTTCCCGTCGTTTTTAAACCCAAACTAGCGAGGCGCTCCTTCAACTCCTTCGTATTCATTTTCTCAACATCTTCATCTTCGTTACAATCACGCTCAGCTCTCTGTACGTTTCCTAAATCTCGTTGACCGGTTAGCTCTTCACCGCCCGTCGATCCCTTAGGATACGATTGTCCAGCCCTACACGCCCGATTCAGCCTTGCAATCAGCACTGACCTCGCACCCGATATAGGGAGGTTCATTCGCGCGAGCTTACTCCTCAGCTCCTCCAGCGTCGAACCCTCTTCACCCGACAATCGTTCGTCCCCAACGTTTGCCATTTTTCACACTACACAAACTTAAACAGTCAACGATATCGTCTTTTACCGCACCGCGTACCGGTAAATTCACAACTAGCTCGAATAGCTCTGTTAAACCGTTTCGTTCTCTGTCTTGTCCAATCCCGGACGAGCCCCCAAAAATATGTAATATCGTGATATAATGTATTTACAAGGAATGGACAATAGAGATGTTAATCAGACAGAAAAAGACGATTGTTGTTCAACCTGAACTATTCACGCCAAACGTACAGAAAACAGCGCAACTAAATAACTAGATAGCGACTCGACTTTTACCAAAACGCAATCAACACTCTCTCGGCAACGCCACTCGCAAACTCTGTCTCCGCTCAACTCGCACTCGGCTCCTCGACTCACACTCTGTTTCTCGACTCACACTCTGGCCGTTGTCGCATTCTATTGCCTTTTTCCTAGGCCCACCGCACACGTGTTCTGCAGACGCTCGTAGCCAGGGTCACGTAGGTCTTTTCCACGAAACTATGCACTTGAAAAAACCGATGACACATTGATGGGCCCGACGGCGCCTCGGCTCTCGCGACATTGTTCATAGTTCGCCCGATATTTCTTAGGCCTTTCGTCCACGATACTACATATATATATACTGGTGTACTGGTCATCTTTTTTCCACACGTTTTTAGCTTTTTAGCTGTTTGTGTATGGGCGCCTAATCAGCCAATCAGAAATAGCCGGTATTCTATGAATCCTTCTCTTCAATGCTCGAAGAGCTGGATATTTATCCAAAGCTGATGCCCCAAACATATACTCGAAATTTTCAAGGGCCGCTGCAAACACGAAGTCCGCCCATGTCGTCTGAAAAAAGGTTTGTATACATTTATTTTGTACCTCCTCTATTAAACAATTTTTTTAATTTACCTTGAAAAATGTGAAAAATCGAACTCTTAACTAAAGATCACTAGCTTTTTAGGAAGAATTTGGATTTTTATTTTATTGTCAGAATTTAATGGATAATTTTAGAAACTTCAACCTTTGGAGGTATTTGTTAATTAAAAATGACAAAACTGGTATTATGTAAAAAAGAGCAATGTGTATCCTGAATCAATGTCGAATGGAAATTAGACAGTTCTATAAAAATAATCCTTCTCACGATTCCACAACTTCATAGCTTAATTAAATACAATTCTTCGGCGATATAATTACAAATACATTTACAGGAATTGTGTAATATGATAAATATCTCGTTAAAGAAATTGAAATCGTAAATTCCGCGGATAACCAGCGTTTATCATATAGAGACAGGGATCTGCAAAGAATAAAAGTTGTAGAACGTTGAAAGGCGTTGAGAGAAACGTGATGTTATCCCGTTATTCGTTAACGCAACGCAGTTAAAAAAAAATCCCGTAGGAAGATTACGATAATAGATAACCTGAGTCGAGTGTTTGTCGGGGGATCTAAAAGATTCTTTCGAGTTGAGCGTCTGAGATTGCAGAGAAGAAAATTTGGAAGCCATCGAATTCGTGATGTCGATAGAAATCTTCAGTTGGAATCGTTGTATCATAACGTAGTCTGCTTATTGTCGATAGGACTTTACTAAACTAAAAGTGACTACTAAAAGTTTCTATCCTCTAAATTCTATCTACGATTCTATAATCTAAAAACTGACTTTTGCAAACAAACTGTAACATTCGCTTAACGGAAAGACATACGTATCTTGTTTGTACTCGTCTTTTCACAATGAATTCTTGAACGTCTGTCTCTGTGGTGAGACAAATGCAAAGTCATCTCATCAGTTACTCACCTTGCTTCAAATCTCCAAGAGTATCGACGAGCACGTCGCATATCATCGCATCCCATTCGTTCCTTCCCATTAGATCGTACTTCTTCGCCAAGTATCGCGCCACAGCGTTACTCTGCGCTACCGGTTTCCCGTCTATCTCCAGCACAGGCAGCATTTTATAAGGCATTGCTAAGAACAAACATGGCTCATATGAACACTGTGTAGAGGGAAACGATCGATAGGAAATCACAACACAGCTTCCGAGGCCGTTGCGTTCTTGTGAATAGATGAATCGAAATCATTTCGGTTTTAATCAACATGGCCTAGTAAAGAAATACAGAAATGTCTTCTTTCTCCTTTTTTTCTTTTCTTACGATTACGATGGACAGGGTATCGCGTGTTTTTGACTGTTGGGAAGAATCTAAAGTTTTTAAAATCAAGGATAAAAGATCGAGTATAAAATTTGTAATTCTCACGGAAAGGAACGAATCTGTCTGATGCGGTGTACTGAATGTACGAGGAACGATCAGTATCGTTTTGCGGGAAGACCTTATGCAATGATAGTGGACTTACAACTGCGAATAAAAAATTCACGTCGCATAATACCAGACACGGAAAAAATATTAGAAAATGTACACGGTTCTTGTAATGAAAATTGAAATGCAAGGAATATAAATCGAATGTCTCTTGCGAACGTAATTTTGTGTTTTACACCGACAGGATTGATTTACAGACTTACGTTGATTTTTGGTTTCTCTATCTGCAAGCGACATATAAGATTATATCGAAGACTATGCTGCGTAAAACTTTTATTATACTATTTACGATAGAAATGTCGCAACGGAAGATCGAATTTTATGTCTGCTTTGTTCTTTCGGCTTTTTAGCTGTGTTCTTGTTCATTTCCGAACTGATTTCAATTTTTTATCCTTTTTTTCCGACAAGTCCTAAAAAGTTTTTAAATTAACGAGAAACGTAGAAGTATTTTTGTATTCCTATTTTAAGTCACCTATTTACGGTTTTCTCAAAATATTCGAAATGCTTCGATTCATTGAAAACAATAAAGATTGCAACACAAAAATTCGAGAATCGTAAGTGAATTAAGTTGGTATTCGATAAACACGATATTACGGAAGCAAAACTTAATGAAAAGTTCGACTTTATTCCGTATGAAATTTTACTTTAAGTAAGTTTAGCCTGCACGTGAAACGAAAGTTTTATATACAGAAAAGTTTGAGTAAATGGTAGATACCTGAGAGTTGAACGATGAAAGTAAAAATCGATTCTTCACGCTTACAATCCTTGTATTCAGGCCAGAGTTCTTCGGGGATCCTCTCGTCGGTATACTCGATGCCAGTATATGCAAATATGTACCGTATATGTTCGGCACGACCACGGGCATTGAAGTAGATTAGTTTGTAGGTAGGTTCGTCGCTCATTTTCCTTGCTCTGTCAACTTATCGAGAAAAATGATACAATTAACTCGTGTAATTAACAGACTGTGTGCGTGTTTGTGTGTATAGAGAACAATTTATTTATAGATGGAATAATTCGTATGATACGCAAAATAAATCATTTAGAAGGCTGGAGTATGTGTTTTTGAAACAATTAATTATGTCGAAAAATATTTCAAACGAGATATAATTATGAAAAAAATAATAATTAAATGTATGTAAATGTATGTAATAATAGTTAAATGTATGTAAATGTAATAATCAAATGTAATTAGTTGTGAAAAAAATAATAATAAAAAATAAATAAATGTAAAAAAAGAATTAAATGTAATTAGTTTCTTTTTACGCACGCGATATTATTGGCGATATATGAAGGTCAACTTTATTTTTTTAAATAGATATATTTATACGTATATTTATAGATATAAATACATATATTATATAGATATAATAGTATATATAATATATATAATAATATATATGTCGAGTCTGAATCTCCGAGTCCGAGCTCGAGGCGCCCTCCCGGGGAGGGCTCGCGGGAGGTAGCGGTTCTGCGTTGAAGTTCTTCATCGTCCGGTCGCGCGTGGGGTACCTTTATTGTCGATAGTTACACTAGTGACGAGGGCCTCAGGCTTGATAACGAATCCGTGACCAACAGGAGGACAGGTTCCCTTGCTCTAACTCACACGTGCACCACTCCCTGCTCGTAAGGCACTCGACTTCCTTCACCGATCAGCTCTCTAGCAAGACAGCTCGTCATCCCAACGACGCCACCGAAACAAGACTCCGGTCGAGTGTCTCAGTACACACGATCCTCCGATCGACGTACGATTGCTATCGGTTTGGATACTTGCGATTGTTTCGTTATGGCTATATTAGGCTCTAGGTTGCAAGGTTAGGGTGTTGTCCTGAAGTTCCAGAGGGGCCCCGGCGTCCTTTCGTCTCCGACTCGGCCATCCTGACACTTACACGTCCTCGTGTGCGGCCTGCTGGCTTAGTCTACCCGTCGGGGCTTCCACCACGCAGGCATCGACCCGGCGCTCGTCCTCGGGGCAATGTTTTTCTTCTCGCCGCGATGGACAGCGAGACGCGATGTGTCCCGGCATGTGGCAGTGAAAGCACAACGCTTTTGGTGGTGCAGCCGGTCGGCTTTCCTCCGGGCGTCGGGGGTCCTCCTTCGGTTACCACTTCGCCCTCTTGCGGCATTCGAATGTCGGATGTCCGTAAATACCGCAGTGGCCACACCTGGTCCAGGGGGCGGGTGTCCTGCCTCGTTTGTTTCCGGAGCTCGCTAATGACCTCCACGGCGGGGGCGTTGGCCACTCCGTGTATAGGAAGGGCTTCATTTCTCTTTGGAATTGTTTCACCGACATGATGTCACTCGTGAGCGCTAGTCGTTTAAAACGTTCATCGCGCGAGCCCAGCAGATGGAGGGCGGTGGCGGCGAGTACCTCTTCCCTGGTTGAATTTCGCCACTTCGACCCCAGGGGGCTGATGATACGATTTCCGTACGCTCCTGGTGTTTCGCCGTCCCGCGGTAGTTCCTCGGCTACCTTGATTAGCGACGCGGCTGCTACTTCTTGGCCACCGAAGTGCGCGGCGAATTGTTCCTTCAAATCTGGCCAGGTGAGCTCGTCGCCGTTCATTATCTGCGTAAGCCAATACGCTGCCGGACCCTCTAGGGCACGGTTTAGGGCAGAATACAGTGCGCTGTTTTTCAGGCGGTGGTCCCTCATGAGCAGGCCGACGGCTGTGCACAGGCGGCTGGATCTGCGTCCGCGGCTTCGGGGTTGAAGCGCGGTAGCGATACCCAGGTTGCCCGGTGTCCTTTCTTCTTCTTCTTCTTCCTCTTCTTCTTCCCTAGCGACCGCTTTAGTGCGCGCACGATACTCTTACGATCCCGTGCCGACAACGTGTGTTCGGATGCCACTTCTGATGTCGAGTCTGAATCCGAATCCGAGCTCGAGTCACATTCCGAGTCCGAGCTCGAGGCGCCCTCCCGGGCAGGGCTCGCGGGAGATTGCGATTCCGTGTTGGAGTTCTCCATCGTCCGGTCGCGGGTGGGGTACCTTTATTGTCGATAGTGACACTAGTGACGAGGGCCTCAGGCTTGATAACGATTCCGCGGCCAACGGGAGGACTATCATATAAAAAGCAACAGGATACACGAAATAATATAATTCTGACTAGGACAACATAAACGCAAGAAGTGTTGATATTGAAAAAAATATTTAATTTTGTATATAAATATTTTCATATTTAGAAAAGTTTCCGGAAGCAGGAAGATTTACAAACAAATAATATCATAAACCGAATGTTTCATGATCCTTTTCTAATTAGAGTGTGTGACAGCATGTGAGAACGTTTCTTAAAAATATGACTTATTGCAATTACTTAATCGCAATTATAAACGATTAAGACCTTCTCGCAACGAGGCAATCTATCCAAAGTATAAAACTCGTTATACTTGATGAGAAAACAAATCTCTACTTAGGTTTC